>NW_018482950.1:0-2050 GCF_002113885.1 Mizuhopecten yessoensis
TGGTCTCTTAACACAGGTGGTCTCTTAATAGAGGTGGTTGCATGAGCAGGTTTGACTGTGTGTAGAATACGTAGGAACTATAGGACAATTCCTTCCCTGAAGATGCTGTTATGTGATTTCCGTTTAGTCTTAAGGTAAACATGCTTCACTGTATTAAAGGTGCAAATGATAAGACAATCACATGAATTAATGATGTTACTTATTTTTCCTTGTCTCCGGTAGATCATCGACCTGTGGCAGGGTATGGACTTCAGACTGGTGGCTCATGCAGGTCGTGACACTTTCATTATCGGAGGAGCAGACGACATACTGGCTCAACTAGAAGAGAGTCAAGTCACCATAGGAACCATCAGTGGTTCAAGATACGTGGCACCAATCAAGGTAAGCTTTGTTACCATGGAAACAGTCAGTTGATGATAAAATAAAGATTGGAAATTCAAACACATAAATTGTATACAGGTTCATATAGCACAACCAGTGAAATGTTTGTGTGACATTTCAATGACAAATACAAAATGCACTGTCACCTTCATCAAACAAATGACCGGTAAAGCTTATCTACACAGAGGCGTAAAATATGCATGACAATTTGGCTATGAGCATATATATGTACACCATGTTATAAAAGTATAAAACAATGATCAACTTGAAAAATTCATTTGTCAACCAAACTATACATTTGTTTAGACTTTGAGTTTAGTCCCATATAATTAAAAGCGGGATGGGGGCTTGTATATGGTTAACCAACATTTTCTAGTTGAATGGTGTTTATATGTGTCTACAGAACCAAGTGGAGGAGTGGGAGAGAAAGCTCCAGGCCTTTGCCCGTACCCTGGAGGAGTGGATGAAGTTCCAGAGAAACTGGCTGTACCTGGAACAGATATTTAGTACACCTGATATCCAGAGGTAAACATCCATTAACTCATTTAACCCTGAAGACACATTGGAGCTCTTCCAATTCAAAGGCTGGAACAGTTCATTATGAAGTTTCAGGGGTGGATGAGCTAATCTGTTGTTAAATATTCTGAGTTCTCAGGACATTTGTTTTTAGTATCAAGTTGAAATTAATTGTATATGATCAACTGGTGCATGTTAACTCATTGGCTGAGACATTTTCAACTCCTCAATATTCCCCAGCCAATCGGTAACCAAACTTGATGTAAATAACACATTCTTGATCCTCAGGACAGGTGCAATACTTGTTGGGATGTGCAAGATTCAAAATGGCCTCCATGTCCTCTGATTTTAACCAAATGTTGTACAAAGTTTTGTCATTGTGCTTACCAAATGTTGTTATTTGAATTATTTTGGTCAATAAGAAATCTGAGATGGCCACTGTGGTCTCAAGTTGGTGAAATAATTACAACCTCTTGTCTAGTTCAGATAACTAAGGTGAGCGATACAGGCCCTCCTGTTTATACACAAGGTCCTACATTTTGTGTTGATTGTATTGACAGACAACTGGGGCCTGAACACAAGATGTTTACCGGAGTAGACAAGGCCTGGAAGGACATCATGCGCCGCGTGGAGGACCGCCCTAACGCCCTCAAATCTGCCCTCGCCTCAGGAACCCTGGAGACGCTGCAGACTGGGAATGGCACATTAGAGAAAATCCAGAAAAGTCTAGAGGCAAGCTATTTCACGATATAGATGTACTCGCTAATTAAACCTGCAGCACTAGATATTGAATATCATATAGCAGGATATTTCCACCGTGGGACGGGGATGATATTTTCACGATTTTGCAGGTCAATAATTTGATCACAAAAATATGATATAAGGAAAACGTAAAAAATCGGCTGCGATAGTGAATTTCATAACCGTAATTTTGTCATGAAATAATGATTATGAACTCATGTAATATTTATAGTAATTAGTAATAGAAGAAAATAGATTATGTCAAACTTGTGATAGTTTTGTTGATGATTTGTTCAACAAATTACACTTGTTGTTGCTCAGTATGCTATAATAAAGCGTGTTTATTTGACTATTTGACACTTTATATGCCAAGTGTCTCGTCTCTGTCCTCAGACACGCCAAGTGTCTCGTC
>NW_018482951.1:0-2050 GCF_002113885.1 Mizuhopecten yessoensis
TTTAGCTCTGCTTATAGAACGGTCCAAGTGCGTTCGTTTATCGTGAAATATTTCTGTGCCACACGTACCGTTTCAACCGGGATACGTGAATGTAGCCTTTATGTTAGATTAGGTTTGTTTTCAATTTAACAGCTCTCCTGTAGCTGACCCTGGTGTATTGGAGGTGACCTTCAATGTTGTGGAAATCTCTAGTGGAAGTGGTCGTGTGTTTGACCGAATTGGTGTGTGTACAGGAATGCTTGACCGACTGACCAGACCTATACAGAAGTCCTATGGTGACCATTGTGTATCATCACCAGAGGAGGACATTTCTGATCAAGTTGCCAGTTTACAGTTATCACCGATGAAGGTTACTATTTATATAAATTTTGAAAAGGCAATAACAGATTCATCTACAGCAGATCGATAAATTACTTTTACTTTATGTAAAATTCAAGTATTTTCACATTTTAAACAAAAACTAAATGATGAATTTGAAAGGGACAAAAAATCATTACCTAATTATTAACTAATCATAACTACTTTAAAAGCTTGACTTGAACATTTTTATGATTGTTTTTGTGTTGAAAAAGTATCTACATGTATTGAAAGGAATAGGTTTGGACAGAAAAAAACCCAGGGAGAAATACTTAGACTTACTGTCTATAGTTGGCAATTTAAGAATCTTCTACCTCACTGAGTCATCTTAATTGAACTGTCTCATCCCCAAAAGGGGTAGGAGATTATATAACCAGGGCCATTTACATTCCGACATGACTTATGTTTTACATAGGATTGTTCTATTAGACACACATGGGTATGCAAGATGAATACAATCTTTTCCTACATTGAAGATAGGACAGAGAAAATTCCTGAGGGAGCAATCAATTTTTGGCCCCAATTTCCTCCAATAACCAAATGTATTAAAACAAAGTAACATGCCTGCTTTAAACATAAATGACAATTTGTATCCCCTGTTTTTTTAGAGGACCAAGAAAAAGAGAACTTTTACATGGAGGCTCACATGAGACATTCGTGTTTTGCATATGTAGCAATGAGAAATGTGTTATACCAATGTGTTTTAATTAATGATTTATGTATGCCACTTTTAGCTTCCTATATTTGCACGGACAAGTCAACACTTCCACATGCCTGATGACCTGACAGTGCCGCTGATCTTAGTAGGACCTGGGACGGGTGTGGCTCCGTTCATTGGCTTCTTGCGCCACAGGGAGGCCCTCCATGCCAAGATGGCTGATCCTGCTTTGTACGGAGATACCTGGCTCTTCTTTGGCTGTCGTCATAGAGACAAAGATTTCTTGTACAGGTGAGTCATAGGAAAAATTAGTACTGTACATGTATAAAAAGTCCACATGTCTCAAATATCCGTGTAATTATTGCACACCTTGTGACTCTTACTGTCGCAATACAGCCAGTTTTCAGACCATATAACACTGTTTAATAATATTGTAATACCAAATATTTTGTGACCTCCTGAAAGTATTATTATTATGCATTGAGTTTGTTACAGACCATATTTTCTTAATCCTTAGTCACACTAAGTATGCTTTGAAGCTAGCCACAAAGAGTTAATATACTGACATGGATATGTAATGCTGTTTTATTGTTTGGTTAACCCCAAAGTTGATTCATAAATGGTATAAAAAATATATTTGTATGGATTTTGTATTTTATAGAAGAGAGTTGGCTAGATTTGAGGAGACTGGAATCTTGTCAAGGATGTGTGTGTGTTTTTCACGTGATGAACAAGACTCTGATAAACCGCGGTATGTCCAGGACAATATCTGTAGACATGCTGCAGAGTTAGTTCCCCTGATCGACAAAGGGGCCAAAATATTTGTGTGTGGGGATGCTAAACACATGGCAAAGGATGTAAATGAGGCTGTGATAAAGTCAATACAGGAGGTTAAAGGTTAGTAGAGTTTATACTACTGTTTTTACAGTCAAACATTCTGCAAGTACCAGTTATTTGAATATGGAAGATAAAAATAATTCCATATACTTGCCAGGTTAACTCATTCACCCCTGAAGACACATTTGAACTCTTCCA
>NW_018482952.1:0-2051 GCF_002113885.1 Mizuhopecten yessoensis
GGTCACGAGCCCGGTGTCCTACCACTAGACTACCGTGCCTCCTTAAAAACTGTGGGGTGCTTTTAGTACATTGATGATAAAATAATCTTTAAAGAAGAGCACAATAAAAATTGCAGTCATAAAGTACTTCATAGCTACAAAACAAGGTTGTTCGAAGTGGCATGGCAAACGTCACTTTGAAATGTATGCAGGAACAATGTAATGGCACCAAGTATTCCAAACATCACTTAACAACTATTATATTGCACCATCTACGCTATCAAGTGGCAAATTGTAGTAGCCATGATATTATGACCAATAAGTTCACTTATTTGATTAATATATGTAGAGTGCAAAGTTAAGGTATATGTACCGTTATGAATGTATTTGATATACATATATATATATATGTATATCCATTAACAACTTATCATGATACTGGAGTTTTTATTATACAGTTTTGCGATCTATGCAATCTCACCTAAATTATTTATTGATGAGTTTAAGTTCGATTGTGAAGAATATTCAATGTTAAATGTTAACTAGTTACGTAGTCTGGTTACGTAAAGCAATCTTTTATTGAACGAGGACTATGAGTATGTATGTACCAAAAAGGAAGGCAAAAGATACCAAATGCCATGTGTCATAGAATTTTCGGTAGATTTACGTTAAAAACACCTTATGCCATGCAGTATCATTTCAAATAGTTCATTGCACCTTGTTTAAGATTTAATCAAAGATGACATTAACTTTCTATTAGAAAGATTTAATAGTGTAATTTGCATTTACGCAACAGCAGCTATACAGTTATGTAATTTTAATGTAGAATAATCGGATGGTAAATTCTGTAAATCTGGTTGCTATTTCCAGAATACCCCCTGGCTTACTTATATTGATTTTTGTTTCTTAACAATCACAGCTCGTCATACAGAAGTGTTACTATTTACGCCTATGCACTAATACTATCGCTGATATAAATGAGAAATCTCCGATATCCCGTAATTCTGATTTTCCTTACAGCGACGAATCACAAAATAAATATGCTCAGCCATACTGTGGTGTTATTTACAAATTTGTTCATCC
Source organism: Mizuhopecten yessoensis (assembly GCF_002113885.1). Classification (NCBI taxonomy): domain Eukaryota; kingdom Metazoa; phylum Mollusca; class Bivalvia; order Pectinida; family Pectinidae; genus Mizuhopecten; species Mizuhopecten yessoensis. The sequence continues at coordinate 1,063 of NW_018482952.1, forward strand.
AATCAATGACTAAAAAATTGTATTGAAATATGTTTTTAATGTTTACCAATAACTCCGAAGGATTATATTTACATAAAGTCAAAATTTCTGGAGGCATAACGTTATGTTTTGCGTAAAACCGTGTTTATTTTCCGTTTACTATCTCCCGGGGATCTCCCTGTTTACGACAGGATTGGGATGATTTACGGTGACCTAGGTAACAAAATGTAATTCAACATTTTTATCCTAGAATCGATTTCGAGATTAACATTGTGCCATTGGTGTTAATCGGTACAACAGATGGCAAGTGCATTTTCCATTCAAATGCTTTCTTGTAATTTTTGTTGACAAAAAAAGATAAGGTGTGGTTCATAAGTACGCAGTTAAATTGAACACGATATCAATACAAAAAACAACAATGGCATGAATACATAAACAATGGTTCCTTGCGTCCTGTTTGGCGTCTATCATCAAGTTTTTTGGCAAACTGCCAAATTATGTCTTCAATCAACGATCTTCGCTACTGTTTCCTACGTCAAAACATTGAAATCTCAAGGTTTCAAGTAAGGTTGAATAAATTAAACATGCCATAGAATTAAAACTCAAGAACAGGATACTATATCCCCAGCACAGCACAATATAATATAGTGCGTCATCTTACAGGGAAAAACAATACTACAGCATAGATATAGAAATTCAAAGGGAAATGTCATTAAACAGGACGACAATTCACCGTAATGTTGACAGATTAGGACGAAATGTGCCACATTGTCATCACTCAAGGACGCAATACACAACAGCGGCAAGACAAACCTACAAAACAAACCACATGATGCATGGAAAAATTTAACACAGCGACAACCGCAAAGACAAAATGTATACCATGGCGTCATTACACAATGACAAAATGTATCGCAACGTCAAAACACAAGGACAAAACATTCCAATTCGTCAGCACACAAGGACAAAGTGTATATCACCGGCAAAACGCAAGGGCAATATATGTCAGG
>NW_018482953.1:0-2051 GCF_002113885.1 Mizuhopecten yessoensis
TTTCATGGTTTCTGAGCTTATTCTGGTGGTTTGAATGAGAGAAAATACTCTTTCATACACAAGAGTGTAGGGTTGGGAAATTCGTCCCCTCGGGATTTTCAAATTTGGCAAGACTCTCGGCAAGGCTCGGGTTTCACCAAATTTGAAAACCCCTCGCGTGGAATTTTCCTATCCTACAACCCTGTGCATGAAAGAGTCTTATAATCTTACACCCCATCTCACGTGACGTGACGTCACAACGGCTCAACAATGACGTAACGTCACGATTTTGGAAATCTCCGATGTTGCAATGCGGAAAAGACGACGTGACGAAATCAAAATCGTTTACGATATATTTATCTTATACGTTAGAAAGATGTGTTTTTTTTGTTTCTGTGAAAACGTTGTTTGCAAATATGGGGTACGCTACATCTGGCTGACAGATTCGCTTTCGTCTAAAAAGCTCAGAGGGGGATTGATATTTTCAACATTGTGGACAGTCCAAACCCATTATTATGGTTTCTGAGCTTATTCTTGTGGTTGGAATAAGAGAAATATACTCCAATATTGCTAGAGGTGCAGGTGGGCACATTCCACCCTCGGGGTTTGCCAAATTTGAAAAACCCGAGGATGAGGCATGAAAAGAGCATTTTAATATTTGTGTATATTGTACTGAACTATGTTGTTACAACTAGTCATTATATAATGTCCCACTAAATCCCCCGTAACCCACACTATACTGTATGTATGTTTTGTTAAGTTTAGGTCGATGCCAGAAGTCCGAAGCTGACTCACTATGACTAGGTGTGACAAATAAGACGCCATCTGTACATTATTGGACTCTTAAAAGCCAATAAACACAAAGAGATCATTAGGACCAATACAAAGTAAAGGGACATGACATCAAACAGATGAAAAGACAGACGTCAAGTCAAAAAGTAAAGGCGGCTATGGTTGTTTATATCTTTATGAACAGCTCAACAGTCTTCAGGTAATTTTGAATTGTTGAGAGAAAAAAATCGAGATCTGTTACATTATTATAAAAAATATATCTTGTTAATTCAAAGTCAATGCAATCTAATAATAAGTGTTTTACTGTTAATGGTTCGTGACATGCTATGCATTGAGGCTGGTCTTCGCTTTTTCAATAAATAAGAATGGGTAACGTATCTGTTTGCTAGGCAGCCATAGTAACACTCCGATTTCAGTGTCGTATTTTGTTGTTCCCATCCAGTTTATCCCAAACTGGAAATTAAGTCATAGGTGACATTATATTTTGACATATGCAAAATAGGTGTCATCATCTTTAAAATTACCCATAATACCAAGCGCACACACGTATCACGTCTATTCACATCGATCTGCACACGTCCGCCAGTACCTTTCCAAACTGATATACATTATTGAGTCATCATTTGACATTTAAAAAATGTTATAAATTTATACCCTTGTCAAATTTTTCTGATAACTCAACAAAAACTTGTGGTTTCACTGTTTTTTAACATAGAAAATATAATTCTGCTTCTATTAGGATTATGGACATTGGTCCAATATAAGTGTAACAACAGCACAGTCGACACAAAAGTATGCACGTGTTGTTTTAGTGTAAGTATGTTTAATTCGGTTAAGTGGACATCTAAACTATACCGGAAGGGGTTGTGCTTGTGATAGTGATGGTGACAGTGCTCAAGTGTTTACGTAGCATTGCAAAGTGTATACAGGCTGACCCTTAAACACCACTGGCAAAGACCTGGGTGCTAAATAAACTTCTGCAAAAACTGCACGAGTCATCATGCTTCACCTACATTGATATGGACATACTGCATGTATATCAAGCAAAGTTTGATCGCCAATGCGATGCTTACAAATTTACGCAATATTAATGCGGCTATAGTTAACTCTAATTGAATCAATCGTTTATATTCAAGGAATGCTCTAATCTAAGACAGGTGCGATTTCATAGAAAGCCTCAAGTCCAGTTGGATTCCAGTGGGATGCGTTAATATCTACGCATAATAAGTGAGGCCTTCGCGTTTACGAACAATTTACCGACTGCTCCATTGGATTTATTA
>NW_018482954.1:0-2051 GCF_002113885.1 Mizuhopecten yessoensis
AAGCAGGGAATAACAACTACCATTTTTAAGGACTTTGGTATGTCCAGGCGGAAAGATTATATGTTACAGGGATGGAGCTCATTTTACCGGTCTTTAACTTAAAAGTGCTATTGACTATTGAAAACGAACCAATCAAAATGTCTTATGTAGGTGACAAGCCAATCGTGTGGGAAGAGCTAGTACTCGGCCTTGACCGATACATGTTTGACGTCATTGCAGAAAATATTGAAAGAGTAGAAAGGGATCTCTATAGGTTTTCGGAAATTACGACTTGGAACGTTTTTTGACTCTTCTTCTTTTTTTGTCGATGCGAGTCGTCTTGATAGAATTAACAATTAAAGTATAGGATTCGGAATAAAACAAGCTTCTCGTGTCCTCCTGCAAGACCTATCCGCTAAACTTTGCCACGGAAAAACACAAAGATTATATTTATCTAAACAAAAATTATCTCATCATTTTAGAATTTTCTTTTTACATTTTTCAATATTTTGTTGGTAATATTTATAATTTGTTATTTATACTCAATTACCATTCCAACATTTATTTGTTTTTTTTCTTTTGTTCCAGGTTGTTTTAAAACATATAAAAGAGGTAAATGTCATCCCAATCACTTATTAGTATATTTCGTAATATATGAATACATGTAAAAATAGGAAATATACATATGTAATTGTATATTGGTTGCTATGTGTTTATGATAGCGCCTGAAAATGTATTTTTTGTTAGAAGTTGGAAATGTTAATATCAAATACAACATATAATACCTTCTTAATAAATATATGCGTCTTAACGAGTTCATTTGATCGGGCAGTGTTATATATAATTTCTGCATGTAAAACAAAATATTCGCCAATCCACCAATAGTGCATACGGTTTCCGGTTAGGGGAAATAAGCCTGCATTGTCCTATTGAAAGATTACCTAATGTCTGACATTCCCGCCATTTCAGTCTCTGAAGGAGATTCATTTCGCCGTGGAGGACATTGGGCGTCCCCGTGAGATATCAGAGGAGGAACGCAAGAAACTCCGAAGGTTTGTCCGATTTATTTCTTCTCTAATTTTGATGTTTTTAAATATTTGCTATTTTATCTCCTCTTGAGGATGAATTAGAAATAGTTTAAAAAAAACACACACCTTCTTAACATTTTAGAAGAACATCGTTTTACATGTTTCCTCAACAGATGAATGTTAAAACAACAGTAAATTGTTATTTTTGGTATTATTTTGTTTTATATTACTGTTGGTCTTTACTTTAAACTTGATTTTTGATATTTTTTTCCATTGTAGAAGTTTGTCGAGCTCCGAAATCGACTTCCTAAAGGAAGACTTTTCAGCGGGCAGACAAAGGGATTCAGGAAAATTTGATTCACCAAAAGCATCGCCACTTACAATCCAAACAGACACAGCCTCACCGAGATATCTTAGAAGTGTTACACACAACGGATCTGGTGATCTCCTTAATCAACCCGCTTGTGACCTTCTACTTGAAATAAACCCTATTACGTCACTTCCGTTACGACAGAAATTCATAATGGCAGACGTGCATTATGAACAGAGTGTTTCAACGAAGTTTCCTGATCCACCGCCTAGTTTTCTTATTTCTCCAAAATCACACTCCAGACAGACGTTAACAGATACGACGTTTTCGTTATACTCCCAAAAGACTTTATCCTCAAAATCACAAGATGCCAATCAACCTTTAAACGTTAATAAGACAAGACTCGCTCCCACTAGTATATCACTGGATACGACCAGAGTGAATTCTTTACACACCGGTTCTCAGAGTAAACTCAATACAAAATCCGTTTCTGCGGGAGGAACTCCCACATACGAATCGGCAAGCCTTCTTTCTTCCATTCCAGTATTAAACAGGGGTACCTCATCTGACACCTCGCTTTCACCTCGTTCCGGAAATTCGTCCAATTCCGGAAGTTATGAACGCCTTACACCTAGATCTGCCAGACGAAAGTTTTTCGAAGATCAAAGTGACTTGCAACCATCTTCTTCAATGTCAGAAAAAAGTCAAAGTTGTGAAGGTATCCAAGAGGATAA
>NW_018482955.1:0-2052 GCF_002113885.1 Mizuhopecten yessoensis
CCCCTGACTGTACGAGACATACTTACCCGACTGCATGGTGAATATGATAAAAGAACTTGTAAGAATCCACGTAGCATCGTCCCACGTTATACTGACTTCCCCAGTCACGGGCACGCTGGTAGTGGTATTGGTGACAACCAATATATTCGGGTTTGACATTTTCAGATAATGTTTATCGCAAACAGTGGGTCAGTCATTGTCATCAGTAATTGCTTCTTCAGCCATTGTCTCTACGAAACTTAAATTCCATAACGAAACAAATCGTGTCTGATGCAGATGGTAAATATTTGGCGTTTACATCCCTTTTATGTGTCGTGGAAGATCAGTGTGGTATACGATTCCTTTAAACTTCTAGATCTAGAACATAAAATACAAATTGTATTATCATACGGAGTATACATGAATGCATCATCAATTTACATGTACATCATGTTGGGCATTTTTCTTTTATCGTTTGAAAAGTGTAGTATGATATCATACTATCGTGTTATTGATTAGGGAGATAAAAGGTCAATGTCTGGATAAAGTTTAAGGATTCCTTGTCACTGCTAAAAACTATGCATCGAAAACTTTTCACGGTAAGGTTTTAGCTTTGATTAGTCATTTCTGAAAAGAAATTCACATCATGTGCAACTTTTATGAAACACCATAATATAAAATGAATAAAAAGATATTTATAATAGTATTCTGAGCGTAGCAATGCAATGAGGCTAAACCAGGATTCGAACCCAGGACCTAAGTTTATTATGTGCTGTCGCTCTTATCAAATGAGCTACCTGGTCAACGAAACACCTTGGCCTAGTCCACTACAATTATCGAAAAACTAAGGTGGACGTATTTAGTGTTTCCTTGAGTTGGACAGGGATCCTTAATTTTAATTGCTGAGCAACGATGAGTTTTACCTTGCATTATATATAAATATGTAGTGATATCTTTTAAGGATTTCAAATGAGTATGAAACGTAAACAACAGTAATGACATCAGGACAATGTAATAGAATTATGTGAAAATCGTAATTTGACAACGTATAACGGGTGTATGAGAACTGTTATGGTACATTATACAAAATTTGATACATAGTTGTAATAATCGAAAAAGTCATAGGAAAATGTATTACAGTTGCAATGTATTACATTGTATTACTAAGTTAAAACCGCAATAAGATGACGCATCTGTAGTTTATGTATACGGGAGTAGTAATATGATATTGTACTACATATGTACCAGCTTGTAGATATCGTAAAATGAAAATGAATTATAATTATATAAAATCGTAGTATTACAAATAATTCTTAGTATATGAGATGTATGCAATGATTAATTATCTTTATACAACAATGTATTACAATTAAACCGAAATCATAAAATGACAATGTATTTAGCAATAGTGTGGTGACGAAGTTCAATGTAATATGGCAATGTATTACAATGTATTTGAACTTAGTGAAAGTATGCAAATATTTACGACAGTGTATTTGTTAATGTATACATATCTATTACTAGTGTCTAGGAATTATTAGGTATTATTTGTGTATAAGAATCGCTCACCTCGTCTTCGGGTAGATATCGCCATTTCCCTTTGCATACAGTATACCGTGCTATCCCTTGCTGCGGTCTTCGAGATAGTCATAACAGACCACTATGTAACGTAGATACCCGATACAATGCGTAGTAATAGTATCACCAGTTCTGTAGCAGGCATCACTTCCCCCAGCAGCTAACAAGGGCACGCTCGGTCGTGTGTATCGGAGCGTATTCAGATCATCTATGGACATTCCCAAGTCTACACGTCTGATAAAAGCGTTAATTAATTTAACATGAACATAAGCAATCATCAAGTGGGCGATTCGAATATTGTACGAGGTAAATCACAAATTCGGACTATTCTCTGTCTAAGTAGGAGCCGCCCAAGGCTGATATATTAATACAGTACATTATATAGAGGATCTGACACGAGTGTTCATATAATACTGAATTTATTGAACGAGTGTATTCATTTTATATGCCATTAATAAACGAGTTTAATAAATTCAATATTACATGAACACGAGT
>NW_018482956.1:0-2053 GCF_002113885.1 Mizuhopecten yessoensis
CAATATATCGGGATATGTATCGCAATATATTCATTCTGTATTGCAGTATATCGTTATACACTCTTGGTGTATTGCGACACCCTAATGTTATATTTAATTTTGTTCTTCTATCTTCAATAGTCTAGATAATCCTAACAAACATGCTGGAAACCCTCCAGTTTCTACAGAAGTTGGATGTTTATAGACACTACTACACATGCATGAATTGCAGACGCTGGCAAAGTCAATCAGGGAAACTGCACATCAAATTTGGTTGAAATCATATCAATATATAATATAGTATAGCACTCCATACCAGGTACCTATTAGCCACCTATCATCACAAGGACATCCTTGTTATTCAAGAGTTGTTGTTTTTTATTATTATTATTATTTGATGCCTGTGATCATGAAAATAGGTCAGGTAATTTATTTGAGGAATGCTTATATCACTCCGTCCAAGATACCCTATAACATAGTTAGTTGGGAAAAAATTGTTCAAAAGTTTGAACATATTTGATCCAGATGACCTTCAACATATGTATCAATGTCATGCAGTTGAGGAAACTTCACAGCACTACATCCTTTTTACTTATTGGACTATTATCACCCGGAGCCCCTTGGTTTAGTATCCAGATTTGTTTTTAAAGGTTTTTACATATCTGATCCCTTTGACCTTGAACATAGGTAAAAGCAATTCATTTGAAGAACCTTCATAGCAATCCACCACAGGTACCTGCTAGCCAAATATCATTGCTGTCTCTTGTTATTCAGAAGATGTTTAAAAGTTTTTGACACATTTGACCCTGGTCATTTTGAAAGTGGGTCAATGCCATTCATCTGAGGAAAGTTTATAGCACTTTCAGAAGTTGTTTATAGATCTTTATATATTTGACCAATGTGGCCTTTATAAGTAGGTCAAGGTCATTTATTGGAGGAAACTTTAAATCACTCCATTGCTGGTACCTTCTGACCAAATATCATTGCTATAGGCCTCTTGGTTATTCAGAAGTTGTTTTAATATGTTTTTTTGATACATTTAACCCTTGTGACTTTGAAAGTAGGTTAAGGTAATTAATTTGAGGAAAGTTTATAGCACTTCATGCCAGTAATCTACTGGCCAAATATCAGTACTCTGGGCCTCCTGGTTATTCAGAAAAGGTTTACTTTTAAAGGTGTTTACATATTTAACTTGTGACCTTGAAAGTAGGTCAAGGTCATTTATTTGAAACCAATCAACAAAAAAAGCAGCTTTATTATAAAGATGCAGGTATGAGTTTGGGGATAGCCTTATACTTGTCAGTATGAATGTACACACCAAATTTCGAATTTCACACAGCAACCCTTTACAATGTAATTAACTTTTTCAGATGACATTTTTACAACTGGAAGCTTTTTGGAATTTGAAAAATTAAACTGGACAGGATTTCCCAAACGTTCTATGTCAATTCGATCTTTTCTCTTATCTTTATGATCTGTTGCATAACTAAGAACCAAGACAAATGCAATAACAAACTTTTAACTCCCAAATTCAAGATTGCTGCCTGTCAGCCATCTCTGTCCCAAAATTTGATATGCTTGGGAACCTTCATGTGAAATTTGAGAAAGATACCTCAAGTACTTTTTGAGAAATACCGCTAACAAACTTTAACTTTCAAAATTCAAGATGGCTACTTATCGGCCATCTTGGTTTTGCAAGCAGTCACAAAATTTGGTATGCATAACTAGGGACCAGGGTACAGGATGGGAGAAAAATAATAACCCCTACCTTGAAGTTAAATAGCAATCTTTAGCTCTTAGAGTGATTATGTAGTTTTCTAACCCTCAAAACCAAATTAATCACCCTGAGGATTTGAGATTTCTTAAAAAATTCTCTGTCACATCCTCAAGGTAGGGGAAAATTCTTCTAATGTACCCCGGGTCATTCTGCCTTTGTGATATTTATATGTCAACATCAATTTAAAATCAATCGATTTCAATATCAACTGCAATCTAGAGTGTGAAACTATACCACCATTTCTCCATAACAGATGGCGGAAAATATTCATTTATGATTCCCCCCCCCCCCCCCAAA
>NW_018482957.1:0-2056 GCF_002113885.1 Mizuhopecten yessoensis
ACTGAAGAGTAAGGAAAGCAATAACTTGTAAAATTACATCCTCCAATGCCCTAAAGTTCAATGCCCTTACCAAAACGATGCAACGCTGACGATATTGTGTAAACATGCTCACTGAGCAAATGTGTAGTATCACTAATGATTGGGTACAGTATGCTACTGCACACTGAGCAAAAAGATGAAAACCCAATCACATAAAAGGTGAACGTCACACACACACAGGTGATTAAACGTTTTCTTTTAAACCCTTTAACACTTAACAAATTACAAGCTCCACTTACAACAGATAATGTATATTGAAGTAGTGTTTCATTTAGACTCCACCAGAATAAATCGCAACTACAAAGCTAATCTGTGGGACCGAAAGTCCACCAGCATAGTCCACCAAGTTGTAGGATAACTTTCAAAGAAACAGCACTTTAGAGATCCAAGTAAATCTAACACAATATAATACAATTTGCATTCAACAACAACTCAAAGACAAATGTAACCGATGCCTTTGAAATATACGGTACGTTAGATACACCTTAGATATATTTGTTCAGGAAAATCGATGGCGTTTCTCCCTAAAAGGTCACAAGACGATGAACTGACAATTTGTGTCAATTTCTTTAAAAATGACCAGAGAGAGACGATGAAGTGATATATAAAAAGTTCAACCAGGGCATCAACACACAAGCACAAAGGCTAACATATGAGAGAACAGTTTAAGTCGATAAAAATTAAAACTGGAACTTGGGAGACGTACAAATAGGATGAGAAACCAGAATTTCTGGAAGTGTGACGGAAGGCTGACGGATGAGAAACGGATGGGTCACGGAAAGATGACAGAAGGGGACGGAAGATGGACAGAAGGGGAACGGAATGGTGACATATGTGGGACGTAAGGATGACGGAAAGGTGACAGAAGGGTGACGGAAGGTTTACAGGAGCCTGATGAAAGATGACAGAAGGGTGATTGAAGGGTGATGGAAGAATGACGAAAAGTTGATGGAAGGATGCCGGACGAAGGGTGACGGAAAGATGAGGGAAGAAGGAGACGGAAGGGTGACGGAAGGGTGATTGAAGGGTAACGGAAGGATGACGGAAGGGTGATGGAAGGGTGACGGGAGGATGATTAAAAGGTGACAGAAAGGTGAGTGAAAGGTGACGGAAGGGTGACGGAAGGGTGATTGAAAGGTGACAGAAAGGTGAGTGAAAGGTGACGGAAGGGTGACGAAAGGGCGATTGAAAGATGACGGAAGGGTGACGGAAGGGTGATTTAAAGATGACGGATGGTGATGGAATGGTGACGGAAGGGTGATTGAAAGGTGATGGAAGGTTAATGGAAGGGTGACGGAAGGGTAACGGAAGGATGACGGCTGAATGGTGACGGAAGGGTGACGTAATGAATGACGGAGGGAGGGTGACGGAAGGGTGACGAAAGGGTGACGTAATGGATGATGGAGGGAGAATGACGGAAGGGAAATGCGTTGAATGCCTCACATGCATTACCAATTATGATATCTGCATTTATATCGAGGCAAGAATATCTGTTAACCGCGATCGGAAACACAGAAAACAGATAAGTTATCAGATCTGACTCCTTCTATCGGAAATGGAGTCAGGCTAACAACCTTTCTTTTTAAAGGTCAACAGGACATACATAAATCAATTATTAAAGTCCTGATACTTACATGTACATTGACGAACGTACAATGTATATGATAACGATCCATTTCAAACACGTTTTTACTAGATGGCAAACATGGCCTCTACCTGTTCATATTTCATACCCTACTCTTTAGTTCACCGACAGAAAGTGCCGTCATATGATTTAATACTTTCTGGCAATGTTACACCTATTAATCAATAAAACAGTCATACAAAATACATTTATTTTTATCTTAGCAAGCACCACGATCGGTACTTCGTATATATCATCAAAACGACGAGCTTACGTTGTATCTAATATGAAACGACAATCTTACTTTATATCTAATATAAAACGACGATCTTACTTTATATATCTAATATAAAACGACGATCTTACTTTATATCTAATATAAAACAACGATCA
>NW_018482958.1:0-2056 GCF_002113885.1 Mizuhopecten yessoensis
TATGGCCCTTTGTGGCAAACTGCTCATTCGACATCTGACGGGCGTTACAGATACAGTGAGACATACGTATGTAGAAGTAATGACACTGATTGTTGTATTTTATGCTCGTTATCTTTACAGGTAATGCCTTGGTGAAGTCGGGTCAGACACAGATTCAGATAGGTAATACTGAGCGGGAGTTCACCCAGGCCACAGTAAATAACTTCCTACAGCCCCTCAAAAGCTTCCTGGAAGGTGACATGAAAACCATACAGGTAAATCTCGTCAGTGATACAGGCATTTATTGAAATAAATTACAAATATTTGTTTTCATTTGTAGCCACACATTAATGAGGCACACTTATTAGTTTGATGATAAATATTTGATACACAAAAAGTTCATAAAACAATGGTATAGTTTTTAGGTGCTCTGACAAAAACATATTTTTTTATTTATTGAAATTGTTGAAGTTGCTTAACTTTACCACGTGCAAACCGAAATCTTATTAGTAACCATGCAATCCTTTCTGTATCAAGTGTTTTATTCTAAAAACGAAAATATCACATGTTGCTTCTAATCTACTGAAATACACACGTACAGAAATCTCATTAATAAATTACACCTGTTTCAGGTATTGTTGGTGAATTAGTCTGGATGCTCTGAGGAAAATGTGGTTATCACTTAATTGTATTGAGTTTGATTTGAAAAGATGGCATAGGCACTGAATGCATTGCTAACAGAAATGCCCTAGCTGACTAAACACAGTCTCTTCAATGTTTAATGACATCCTGCTGCAGACAAGACATTTATAAGAGCTCTGCTAACCCAGATCATGGTAGAAAGTGTGGTTACAGTGTAGAATCATTCAGAGTTATTTGTCTAGGATCAGAAGATGGAATACAATATTGTTGACATGATGCTATAGCATAATGAATACAAACAATAATCTAAAGTACAGGATAAAATTGATCAAAGCTGATACATTTTGTCTTTTGTTATTTTTGTTTCAGAAAGAGAAAAAGATTTTAGAGGTAAAACGATTAGACTTAGATGCTTCGAAAAACCGATTGAGAAAAGCGAAATCTACAGCAAGTCAACAACAGGTAAGCTTAATGTTACTGGGTCAGTAATTAGGTTCACCAAACTAAGAAATTCTGTGTATTAGCTTTTTAATAACTCATTACATGTGTTTAAATTTCATATTTATTTTACTTCCTTGACATGTTTCTATAGATATCTACCATTTAATATGGTTATATTTATTGATTAGAATTTTATATTATGGCACTAACATGGATCATTAGAATTTGGTCTCTCGAAAACATATAGTTCTGCTACTTTGTTGTGGATATTTTTGGCACAAGTTTAGTATAATATATCAAACATTGTGTTCAGTTATGAAATCCTTTTATCTATAATACAGCTTTCTAATAAGTTCACTTCAAAGTGACAGCCCACTCCTCAGTCAGCATTATAATGTTGTAATCACAACATATAACATGACCATACATGTGCAGTGTTTACATATAGAATATTTGTGATTATTATTTATAGCTAGCTTTAATGTTCTGTATTGTTGGTGAGGTAGATACATTATTGACAGTGGCCACCATTTATGGTCGATGTAGCAGATGGTCCGATCATCTGTAATGATTCTATGAAACATCTGTAATTTAAGATCAAGATTAATCAAATCTGATCATATTTCTCTGTCATGGTATTCTTTATTCTCAGGTATCAAAATCACTGAGAACCATACTTTTCGGTTTCCTACTAAGCAAGATAAACTAAAAGTTACCAATAGATGGGGCAAATATTCTTTTACACATTAGATTTATATCATTATCTGATGGCCATCAGTTTGAAGCTTTTGATATCCATGCAGTCTGGTCAATTTGTTTTCTAAGACATGTTTATTCTAAACACATTGATTCTTATCTTACCAACAAAACTGTACAATGAGGAGAAGCTGGGATATGTTTTAGATCTAGAATGAATGTGTCGGAATAGTATTGTAATATTTGAAGGTTAAGAATACTTCGAATTCATGGCTGGATTGATTACGATATGGAGAGG
>NW_018482959.1:0-2057 GCF_002113885.1 Mizuhopecten yessoensis
TATTATCATATTAAAATTGATACTGCATCTGGATAAATAGATAAAGATCTGGTCTAGATGGAAGCTTATAAGTCGTTACAGGCTACAACATGTTTTATTTGAAATAGATTTAAGGCTATGGCAAAATTTGTATTTAAGGTCAAAACCCACGTACAATTGTTACCGATATTAATAAACAAACAGTTTAGAAACCGGATTCGAACATAATTTCGTGCAATTCCTATTCTTGAGGTTTTATTCAAGACCGGTGAAAAGAAAAACCTTCTGATATTTAAGACCTCTTCCGGTGTTTTTTTTAAAAAGCCGCAATGAAAACCAAAATTTCTACCACGTGTGCGATGTAACAAGAGCTTAGATTAATTAATAACCATGTATTATTGGACGATAGACCACGCGCGCGCATGTAGTATTTTCCAACAAACCAACGCTCTTCCCAAAATCTTCCCACGCTAGTGTAAGCAAACGAGCCGCGAGACTTATTTGCTTTTTCGAATAAGTGCACATGCATTTAGTTGTTTATGTATTTAAAGATTTGCTAGCGGACACACACAAAAGCTTCTATGTAAACTCTAGATCTACTGAAAACCTGTCAAGCTCACGGTCGGAATATTCCACCAAGGTGACATTAAATTGCTGCGTAAATCTATCAAATGCTGATTTCATGTGTTGAGCGATGTCGACAGATAAATGGATTTGATTGATCGAAATATACCTCTTGTATTAAGCAGGACGTCATTGTTCATTTGTTATCGTCTGTCGACCGAATGGCTAATGAAAATTAAAAATCCTTCCCAACTATATCTAGGTTAATTAAAGAAAATATGACAACTGCCAACAGGGTCAGAAATGATTAAAAAGTGCTGCTTGTTGTGAAATAGAGACATATATACATGTAGGCACAGCGTAATTAACTGTTAGCGCGCGAAGTAACAGACTAATGTATTAATAACTGTAAGCGCGCGAAGTAACAGACTAATGAATTAATAATTATCAACAAAAAAAGCACCAATTCAGTCTGTTTATGAATGGATTCCCTAATGAGCTCTGGGAACAGAAGCCCATGATATTGGTAATTTAATCAACCACAAAATTGACAACTCGAACTGTAGCAACCCATAATATGGGTAACTTACGTACTGTAGGTTTGTCAGTCACTCGATCCCTAGCTTAGGAGGGGTAGCATTTCAGGTGTTAATAAAAAGCATGCCAACCCATAGAGGCGCCGATGTTGGGGAAGCCATGATGGAAAGTAGACTAAAAACTGCAACCCTGAAAGGAAAAGGAAAACAACAGCAGTATCTATTTCAAATAAAACAACTGAATTGAGCCAATCAAAGACGCTGAATGTATTGAAAGGAAGGTGGGTAAATATGATTTGTACTCGCTGAGACAAGCAAAAATGCAGCAACTTTTAAAGCACACTGCCAACAGTGCCGGAACTATGCAGGTATATATACGATCATGATGGACAAATTTGTACACATACAAAATTCAATCTGACGACATCGAGGAAATTATGGCAAATTTTAAAACTAAAATTAAACATGAATATTGTACGATGTCTAAATGCGAAAAAGACAAGCTTATTTCCAAACGATGATATTTAACTAGGACGATTTGATATGATTTGTATTCTCCGAGACACGATTTGGTTTCCGATAAACTCAAACTTGTATAAAAAGGAGAGCTCTTATCTAGGGATACCTCCAAGATTTGATAATCCAATTTAATCACGATTTAATTAAATTCATATACAATGTAGACTAACTATGTCACCTTGTTTATTATAGGTGGGTTGACACTGAGGTAGACACGAAAAAGACTGTCATTATATTATGTTTTCATTTGAATGGCATTGTCATTAGATAACTTACTTGAAAGCAGTGTCGTCGATGGGACTTTAAATGACATGCACCACAAGACACAATTCTTAACGTATTAATACAACACAGACCGGAACTACCAATGTCCCATGTGAACACACATGACGGCTGCTGAAATGTCGCAGGGTTTTGTGAGACATGACAATGTAATTGTAAATGTGTAAAAACAAAATG
>NW_018482960.1:0-2057 GCF_002113885.1 Mizuhopecten yessoensis
TATTTTTTTTTTCCACCTTGGGACAAGTCTAAAAGTTTATACGAAGTTTATTTTTACGATACGTTATATCAATATGTTCACTTTCTATCGACGGAATCCTTTATAGATCTATGTAAAGATATCCTAAAACCCGACGCGATTATATTTTGCAACACGACATTTTCATGTATAAATCACGGGGTAGCAGTACGTATGTAATAGCTGAGTGAGTTTGTGTGTTTAAATCGTCTGTATATTCTGTGAATACAATGATGTATAAGTACACAAACATTAGGTTAATCATACCCTTCATTTAATTGAGGTTTAACTTTCGCAACAGTAAAGGAATCTAAAGACGGGTATCATAAGAAGACAAAGAAAAAAGACAGAATATATAACTCCTAAGCGTTGCAGGAAGGGGGGAGGAGGGATGGCGGAGGAAACTCATATCTATTTCGGTTCTGGTTTCTTCAATGTTCCCTAAGCAGAGAAAGAAAGAAAGAAAATCCCGATGCGGAAAGACACACATGAATCAGCTCTTACAATACATCCAGTAGTATGCAGTAGCGACATGTAGGTTCATTCTTTCCCCAAACTTGTAGGGGTCATACTTTTTAATGAATAGACGAAACTTGCCCGCTTTATAGAGTTTGTCATTTCCGATTGGCGTGCATATTGGCTCTGAATACATACTGAGGCAGTTCAAGGTTTTAAATGGTATCGCAATACATGGTATGACTTCACATCAAATATTGTGACATCAAAATACTGAATGTGACATCATAATACATATTGTGACATCATAATACTTGTTGTGACATCATAATACTTACTGTGACATCACAATACATACTGTGACATCACAATACTTACTGTGACATCACAGTTAACAGTTGTGACATCAGAATGACATAAGCAATTTACCATCTTCCTTTATAAGACCTCCTTTGGATGTAAATGTTTTGATGAATGCTCAACTTCACTATGTTTTCATATGTGAATGGTCGGACGATGTACACAATACTCAAGCCTCAATACGATTGGAGACATGAGTCACTTAAACGTTTCTGAAGTAGGTCAAACAATTTCTCCTCCCATCATTAGCAAATTACTACATATTTGAAAATAAAAACATATGAAACAAGATGCTCCTTTTTTTGTTTGAGTTAAGTATTCATGTTTGCATGACAGTCGAATGTTTTCTTTGAACATTGATAAACTCTCGCCGCACTTCCGGTTTAATGGCGGTCGGGGGAAATACTCCAGTTGATCTGTTTCATAGCGAGCCCTTTCGGGGCGGAGATAGCCTCTGTTTAGATTTAATACTGAAATTGTATCAATTACAAAGTGATAACGGGACAATTTTGTATTTAATCTGCGTTTACCGCCGTCAGATCTTATTCCTTCTCTACTACATAATATGACGTGTCAAACCATTTTAAGTGGGCGTTTTAAAAAGCTTCCATTTAAGGGTCAGCCAGGACTATCTAAATTTGGCCCGTTGTATATATGGTCTTCCCCTGCTCCAATACGTGGGTCAGACCATGCTTTAACGTTGTCTGGGACCGGTGAAAAGATACATGTAAGATGAAATGGTGCGCTGTGTGTATAGTGTAGCCCTCTAAATCGTGTGTCTACACCCACGTACTGAGGTGATTTATACAAAACACAGACTTTACACTACAGCATGTATCCCATCTGGCAGTGTTGCCTTCAATAAGCAACAAAATTTAATTTGATAAACACTTTTAAAATTATACACTCACCATCTGATAGGTAAAAAGTGTAATTTAAAAACCGATATATTCGATAATACAGTAGCACATATCTTATGTGTCCCCAAATAATCCGGATAATTCACATTCCGAAGAATTCACTCTCCGATATTCCAGAGAATTCATCCTCCTATAGTCCCAAAAAATAATTTTCTGAATTATTCAAATGGCATTTTGCTTTTGAGTCTCATTAACCTTGAAAAATGTTATCCAAGCCTCGTTATACTAAACGTTGGGACAAATTAGGTTCATGAGGTTCGACTGAGCACCCAGAAAACAGTACTCACAAAACAAGGTTCTACT
>NW_018482961.1:0-2059 GCF_002113885.1 Mizuhopecten yessoensis
TAATACCAGGTGAGCGATGCAGGCCCATTGGGCCTCTTGTTTCAGACTTGTCATTAAATCTGTACCCTGTATGTGTGCTAGCATGCTAGTATTAAACATAAGGGTTCTATATGGGATCTAGTAGAAGTGTGGTGGTTAAGTGAGAAAAGGAACAAGGTGTAAACAGGCAAGTGTTAGGAGGTTTTGACACCATCTCTGGTTGATTGGGTCTCTTTGGTTGGGAAGTAGGACATTTTGATAAACTTTTCCTTCTTTGTACATATTTAGCTTCATTCTGTACTGTTCTTTGAGTTCTCTAATGATTTGGATTTTAACAGCAGTTGCATAAAGGATACTGGAGGGTGAATATTTTGTCAGAGTGTCTAACTCTTAGGACTGTTCAAGAAATGAAATGAAATACAAAAAATGTTATTGTTGATTAAAAAAAAATTGTTTGCATGATGGTAAACAGTCGATGTTTGTGTCTAGTATGCAGAAGTCAAAAGATATCTATTCCTAATGTGGGTGAAGCCATCTTGAGTTGGCTTAACGTACAGAGAGGGTGCCATAATTATAAATTCATAGCAGAGGATATATATGTGGTCAGTCACTGTATTATAATGTTGGTTAATTGCATATTATACAATTGGTTGGAGTAAAAGGTCAGCACATTGTGAGACAATGTACCACCCACATGTACAATAGTTATAATGTACCAGTAACTATTAGGACCCAGAAGGCTTTCAACCTCTATAAAGGGATATGCCACATGTTGCCATGGAAACATTAATTTGATTGCGAAGAATTTTGGCATGTAAAGGTTTCATATAATAGATGGCATTCACTGTTGTGTTTCTGAATGTCAAGATATAATAGAAGAAATGATGGTATTGTTTGTTATGTATAAGACAATTAATATGTACATTGTTGCTGGTAATTAATTACACCCTCTGTAGCAATTGGACTATAGGAAAAGCTCATTTGTGCATAGCCTTATCAGTTTGGGCATGTTTTCAATGATAAGTTTCAAAATACAGTATTACTATTCAGGAATATCTGAAAATTAAGTAACTCTTTTTCTTGACATCTTCATTTCTAATCCCTATAGATGTAGATTTGATTTTAGATTTAAATGTTTTTGAAAAGATACTTCATGTATATGAAAGATATTTGTTGATATTTCATTAGTCTAATCAACCTTTGAACAACTGGGCCCTATATATGTCACATCCTGTTCAGTGTAATCCATGTAATCAGGAACAATTACGGACTGCTTGTATAACATTGCCACCACATCCATATCTATAGATGTATAATTAAAGTATGGCTGGACTGAGTATGACTTCTGGCTCAATACACCCATCATGTACCAGTAAGGATATACCAATAGGATTACCCTAACCTAGCCTCTAAACCAGAACCGTACATGGTTAGTGATACACATGTTGAGTGGTGGAATCTATGTCTCCTATAGCCCATTAGGGAGATTGGAGGATAAAGTGACGGTTGTTATACCAAGTCCAAAAAGGCAGAGTTGGTCCACGTTTTTTATTCCTAATCAATACATGTTAAAACCCTGGATCGCCTAAACCTTCTCTTCCTGACTGCCTCTGTCTGCTTAGTATATGTGTCATTATACATTTTCAGTACCAGTAAAGTCAAGTAAACAATTGTCAGATATGACAGTGTGTCAGTAGAGACCCGTGGAGTACTCAAGGTATTCCTTGAGAGTACTCAAGGTATTCCTTGAACGTCATAAAGTCAGGGTAAGCAATGGTCAGATATGACAGTGTGTCAGTAAAGTCAGGGTAAGCATGCAATGGTCAGATATGACAGTGTACCAGTAAAATCATTTAAACAATGGTCAGATATGAAAGTGTGTCCGTAAAGTCAGGTTAAACTATGGTCAGATATGACAGTGTGTCAGTAAAGTCAGGTTAAGCAATGTTGACAGATATGACAGTGTGTCAGTAAAGTCAGGTTAAGCATTGGTCAGATATGTCAGTTAAGTAAGGGTAAACAGTGGTCAGATATGACAGTGTGTCAGTAAAGTCAGGTTAATCAATGGTCAGATATGACA
>NW_018482962.1:0-2059 GCF_002113885.1 Mizuhopecten yessoensis
ACATTGCATGAAAATGATTGTTTTAACCCAACAAATCGAGGCAAAGCCAGGTGTTTCTGATTAGTTAAGGTTCAGGTAATTAAAAATTCGGCAACAAGGTATCCAACGTCGGTCGGGCCTTTCCTTTTAATAAATATTTAATTTGATGGATGTTTAGGTAATCAACACGATGTTCGTGTCTGTATACGATCTTTGGTGATATTTTGTCATGGTCTTATCATTATGCATTGAATATTTGTGGAGTTGGTCCCATGTCCATTAAAGTTGAAATGAAATGAGTCGATATGTTTTACTGATGTTCATTGGGACCCCTATCTTTACTCATTGACCTATCATTGCCATTTTATTGAGTACATTATCACCAATTTTAAAAGCATTGCCTGACGTTTTAGAAAAAAGTTGACTAGACTCGTGGCTCTAATGGTGTATATTCATGTCTCTTTTGGTCACTGTTGTTGGTGTTATCAGAAGTATAGGTTTTGTTAATGGTTTTTTTTCTATAACTGGTATAAGTTACATCAGTCGCATCCGTAAATAATATTACTCAATCAAGGCGAAGGATTAATCTGGACTAACTTCACTAACAGATTTGAATAAACATTCACGGGATGATAAGCATCATAATTTTGATTTGTCGCTATTTTACACACGGGCAAGTCCATTTTAGGATTTTCCATTTACATTGTACCTCAAGAGGTTTTGGTAATTGTGAAAGATGATTAATCGGTGGATAAAATCACATAGTTATACCGTCAGCAGCTCGCAGAACACTAACAACTGCATTGCTAAAAAACCCATTTCTCCACACTATTGCATAAATTTGGGTTAAAACACTTAAATATATTTCTAACAGAAAAACACCTTTACATTGAAGTAAAGGTAAAGGGACCACGCAAGTAAAAACTTCAATTAGACAATTATCGCGTGTATTTAATAAAAACAATTATATATTTGTACGCTATTTTCATGCATCATACTTATAATTGACTTATTATATTTTGTACATTATTAAATGTTAATAAAAAAAGCAGATTCTATAATTTATAGTACAGAACGAGTTGTTCCCTTAATGATGATACCTCTCATAAACCTTCCGGCCGAACCAAAAGTGTGCAGAAATGTGATCAAAAGTTCTACATTTCGTGCTAACTGCAATACATCAACGTCATTTTCTGCAACTCCTGCTTGTCTTATCTGTCTATTGTCGCATCCGAAACAAACTTTCTCTGTCGCGGCATTTGTATTCTCTGATATTGATGTTTTTTTACGCGGTTAGGTCACTGAACGAACGGCTTTTAATCTTAGAGTTAACATGTTTTTCCTTCATTGATCGCGCACCAAATGGATTTAAGCTTTGTAGTGAATCTTCGTTTATATACAATGGGACTCAAATCGAACGGTTTTGAGCATGATAGATGACACGTAGTAGCTAAATCAGGGTCCAGTTCTGAAAAACATGATGCATGATTAACTTCATAAGTCATTCACGCAAATATTGAAAAATCCTTTTGTTTTTGAGAAATGCCACAAAAGCACAAATATGTTGTGGTATTTGACCATTTTGAGTATTTATCCATACTGTTTTATTTCTTATTTCAATATTGTTAAACATACAAGACAAATATGTACAAATGCGTTGAAGCCTCGTTAAGCTCAACAGGTACTAAACATATATACTCAGATACACTTTTATTGTCGCCGTGTCAAATTCAATAACTAATGATCAAAGGACTATCGCCGCTATCACTCGTAATCATCCCTCGACAATACTTCATTGAGGAAGAGGAATGATCAAAGTTGTTTTTGTTTTAAATTGGCTTACAAAAACCATCGAAGCTGATTTTTCGAAAAACAGCGATTGAAGTTATCTCGAATCATTTCTTATAAACAGCACGCTTTGGTAACATTGTCATTTTATATTTAACAATATGTCTCTTTCACAATTGTAGTACAAGCAGCGGAGATCTGTCACCATGGTAAAGTTAGCGAGACAACGCGGCGACAGTTGTGTGCAGACAACACTGCTCTGGTGGCATTGTGTAGTTAGTGAGCGATACGT
>NW_018482963.1:0-2059 GCF_002113885.1 Mizuhopecten yessoensis
CATCAATTAGGAGAAATAAAAACAAGTTTATAACCTGTGATGGGGTGTACCAATTTGGGTTACTCATCATGGCCAAAAAACAGACAAAATCTCACTGCAAGTTTGGCGTTCTATTTTTAAAACATATTACTTAGAATCAAAACTTTTCCTGAAAATGAACCATCATAGATAGTCTTTGACAAGAATCAAGAAAAATTCTAGATCAGAGATCTGGATCTTTAAATATCACGAAAAAAATGTCAAAATTAATATTGTACCTATTGTGGTAGCGTGACTTTTAATGTAAAGGGTGAAATTAACACTTGATGAATATTGAATTTTCTGGTGAAGAGAGGAAATTTGACTAGACAAAAGTTTCCTGTTGTACAGTATGTCGAAGGTTACCGTGATTCTCACTAAGTTAGTAACTTAATTGTCAAGGGATATCAGTACAGAATTTATCCTGCAATAAGCCCAGACGGCTCAAAATAATTTAATATTGGGCTTTTTACTATACAGTGAAATAGCAATTGTTGCTATATAGTATTTCTACTGAACTGTAATAGATATGGGTGGGCTTATTGCTGGATAGATATGGTACTAGTTTGGTTCATTATCAATCTGAATTTATCCTTAAGTGTTACTTTTTCGTTGTGGTCGCAAAACATAATCGTGTTGGTGTCACTATCAAAGTGTTTAGTTCACACTTTTTCTGTTACTTATGTCTAGAATCGAAGCATTAACCATTCCTCAGGGAGCCATGGAGTGCCAGGGATATTCGTGAAGTATGATCTCAACTCTCTGAAAATTCGTGTACGAGAAGTTCACCGACCATTTGGACAGTTTCTCATACGATTAATTGGTATTGTTGGAGGAATATTTTCTGTATCAGGTGAGTTCATTCTGTATGGAAGAATAATTTTCTGAAACATGTCGGACATATTACATAATATATCACATAGCATAGTTAGTTTATTGCAGTTTCCCTTTTGTAAGTCCATAGTTGTTTGGAATGGCCCGATCTTTTCAGATGAAGTCCATCTTTTTGCTGTTGTTAATGTTTGTGTCATAACAATAATAATAATAATAATTTGAGGATTTTATATACCGCTTTGTCACAACATAATTCATAGGTCGTCTCAAAGTGGTTCACAAATTATTATCCGTGATCATCTGCATGTCTGTATGTTAGTAGTGTATACCGGTAAATGTTCACTGCAGTTTAATTTTCACCCTTTTTTCGCCTGCCGTAACGAAATTTATCATGAGAGCGAACACTAGTAAACAATGCATATTATTAATAAGTGTTTTGCGAAATTAATACTAGGTGCTTATGGATTATTCTGGTGAAGCACAGGCACTAGCCTCGTCTGTCAATACACTTATAATATATAGGTATATTGACAGAGGAGGCACTATTATAGGTATATTGACACAAGATGAGGCTAGTGCCTGTGGGGGAAGGGCAAAAGTTTGACTGGGTGCAAATTTCCCGAAATGCAGTAGTTCTTTACCATACATCTTTGTTGAATAATAAAGGTACGTGTATTACAAAATGTTCTCATTGGTTAGCTGGATCGTATGTTTGTGTATTTTCAGGTATAATGCACTCCCTGGCTGGTTTTGTAACAGATCTGATATGCTGCAAATTCAAACTAGGACAATACAAGAAGGAAAACTTCAGCGATATCGCCGATTCTAGTTCTATTACGGACAATTTTCCCACGGAAAACATCCCTGGAGTTAATTTATTGGCAACAGACAGCTGATAATAGCGATTATTAATAAGTTCTATTTTTTATTATTTAAGTACAAACAAGGTTTTTACTGTTAATGAAAATTAAGAAATATTTGGAGAAAAAAAAATTGTGAGTACTTGCAGTACCTACAGCCATTCCTAACAAGTGATATTTGCTAGAATTTTAATTTGCTAAACATGTATTTTCAATCAGGTAATATACACTGAATCTTTAAGATAGCCTTCCAATATTTTTCTTAGTATGTTGGGGTAAGGGGATGGAGCTTAGAAGACCAAACAGAAATGCTTTTAGTTGCAGGGAAGGGGGGGGGGGGGGGGGGT
>NW_018482964.1:0-2059 GCF_002113885.1 Mizuhopecten yessoensis
AGTTATTCACTTCAAAACAAACAATGGAATCATAACAAGTATTGCATTGTTTATATGACGATGGTTTCATACGTGTTAACCCTCGTTTGAAAATAGCCTGCCTACACTTGTGTATTTGACGTTGGCTGTCTATGTTTGTACCTATATCTGAAAATACAGGGTTTACCATTAGTAGATACCTGTTTACTACGTACCATTAGTAGATACCTGTTTACTACGTACCATTAGTAGATACTTGTTTACTACGTCTTGTTTTAAGGTTCATGGTACAGATATGAAACGTTCTGACAAAATTGTGCGCAGTGGATATTTTTCCGCTATTGCGATGTTGAGTTAAGAAACACTGGCCTTCGTTATTTTTATTTTTCTCTGCCCGGACGATAAATTAATCCACTTCATTAACATACCTAACATTGATGAGTTGACATAGAACTACAGTGTAATCTTCAGCTACGTGGTTAATCTCCATTCCAGTTTTATCTTCATTCCAGGGTGCGGGTGAATACATATGCAGCCCGAATAGATACGTAAATCTTTGTAAATAGTGTGTTACGGTCGCTTGTTTACAACATGCGCAGTAAGAGGATACGTATTTGCTGAATACACTAAAACAATTATCCCCGTTTTCCTCATATGATAAAGTTTATATGAAAAAAATATTATAACATAGATATGGAAATAGCAATTCCATATGCTATAAATACTGTTTATTACAAAAATTTAATTTGCCAGAAACACAGCTGAATGGACTCTGGCATTACCTCTGTAGATGATGCTAGTATAAGATTCCATGTTTCTTCTTTTTCGTCATTTGAATATGTATACTGGTTTAAATTATGAAAATAAATAAACTCGCAAAAACATATTCAAGGCATTTTTAATTCGAAGAAAAGTATATAATACAGTAATGATATATTTTATGTATTTGTTGTTAATGTACTTATGTTAGATATATAATACAACATATAACTGATACATTCACTTGATCGAGATATGCTCAATACAATATGTATCTTTAATTTGCTATTTTGCTACTAACATGGTGACGAAACAAATATGTCATTTGTAGAACACAGTAACCAGTACTTAACTTACAGGTCGATATTAATTTTCCTGTAAATTTGTGTTAGTGTCAGTCTCAAATTCAAAATCAGTAAAACACTTGTTTTAAGATTGTGTAGATCGTCAGTCAACTCGAGAATATTTGTATAATAATGTTTCATGTCTTAAATCTCTTTTCGAAACAAAAATGTAGCTACTATTATAAACCATCTGAAAATTGTTCTTCTGTTTCAAAAAAATATCTGAGTCACGAAACGGAGCTTTATTATTAAATTCACGCTTATCTTTTAGCATTTCGTTTGTGCGAAGTCATTTTCACTTGACATTTATTATTATATATCATTTCCTGACCTTAATAACGATGTTGATCGGCTGTTAAACACGAAATTATTATTTAATTGAGACCTGTCAAAAAATGCTTCATACGTAACATAAAAACCGCTCTGGCTGAATCAAAAATGAATTTCCTCACAACTTAGTACAAACTGAAGAGTTAAGGAAATTGAGTGTATGCGAAGTATGAGTTATCTCGGTATTTGTGTATTAGTTCACACGTTAATCAAGCGTCAATGATTCTCTAATGTAAACATCATGTGGGTTATGAATTGAAAACAACAGATATGAATTTTCAATAGAACCTAAGGCGATGAAAAAGTGTGATGTTTTGCCACGATCATCTCGAAAGGAGAAGTTTGTACTCCGATGAAATGTCTTGCTTTTCTTATATGTCTGTTCGCCGTCAAATTAGAATTACTTAATAATGGTAATGTTTATTCATTGCGTGAAGTACGGAATAACAACTACCATTTTTAAAGACTTTGGTATGCCCCAGCCTGGGGACAGAACCCATTGCTTTCCTCACCTGGGCGCACGCTTAACAGTAAAGCCCCAAAAGTGAGGTATTGCCCAGCAATGCGCTATTCATTTGGTTATCAATTTCTGAATATAATGTTAAATCACTGGGTTATATGTTTGTTTCCGTAGGATATATTATGTA
>NW_018482965.1:0-2059 GCF_002113885.1 Mizuhopecten yessoensis
TTATTTGTGTCTGGCTTTTACGATGTTTGTTATCTACATCAATATTAGATGAACACTCCTACTGAGTTAGATCCGTTGCCTCGAATGTCTGCACTCAACAGTGAGACAATACATACATAAATATACATTTCATAGGTCAGATGGCAAAACATAATTACTTAGTAGTATTTGTTGGTATGATATCAACAGGTAGATGATCAATGGTTATTCCATACATTTCGAGCCAATGATATGATTGTGTTTATGTCAAGGGTGAAGCTAGGTTAACGGCAAAATATCAAGCTCATGTTCTAGGCCAGTCACTGGCTTTAATTTATAAAATATTCATGGGCTGGTACTGGCGCCTACTGATGCAAAACCAAAACAATAGTTCAAGGCTCGCCGACACTGTTATGATGAACACCGTGAATTTGGGTCAGCATTATCTGGCTTTTCTAGCTATCAAAGTAGGGCGTTCGTGCGTGCGATGTATAGTCGCTCAGGTCTACCAATATAAATGCGGAAGTTGTACTCTTGTTTACTACGGATGCGCATCATTGCATTGTATTTAATTGAATATGCACTATAAGCGTGATATAATCTTAAATAAGCTTAAAGTCAACGTGGACAAACCATTGTCGAAGAACGAACTCGCTCATCGCCGCTTCATCATCAAGATAGTTATCGATAGAACAACTGAGTCTGGGTTAAGTACAGATTATATATATGTAAGTGCAAAGCTTATGTAAGTGCAAAGCACTTAAGAACTCCTAATCTTATTATTGCTTTATTTGATCATAAACCATTGCATATATGACAGCTTATCCGACATCTCCATTTTACAAACTATACGTAGCCTCCATCTGGTAGTTTGACGTTGACAAAACATATCAAATTTATCTGTTTTATAACAATTATGAAACAAGATATATCAATTTATATTAATCACTCTTGTTGACCCGGATGTTAGTGCACGGGGGTGTTAATGTGGGAGGAAATTGGAGTACTTTAAGAAAACCCACGTGGTCGGGCAGGTGACTCCTTACCTGTTCACTTCCGATTAGGGAATCGAACCCCGACCGTCTTGGTGAAAGGTGAGTACGCTTTACACTGCGCCATCCGACCAACCGTTGATATTTTTTCGTATCAGCACATTTACATTTAAAATTTAATTTATTATCCTGTGTTTCTTCACATTCACATATTTCAAGAATCACAATCTGTCTTATTTACAGTATCTCGATGTTAAAAATATTCGTGAGTTGAAGTCCCGATGTTTCGATTTTTTCAAGATAATCCCCCAAAGTTCGATACATCGAAGTTTGAGTGTATTAACTTGATAGTGTTACTAATCACACCAAATGATTAACGCATGTATTTGGCCTTCACACTGATTTGTGCTACGTGATTAGTCTGATATCCAATTACAAGAAAATATTCTTCAAAGAAAGATTTGAAGTATAAGAGTTATTTTTTGCGATCTGATTTATTCTCGATGTTTCCTATACTAAGATAATTTCGACTACAACATTAGATATATATGGAGTGGTTGGGCTAATTTGTACGGGAAGGTTAACAGATGAACCGTAACTTTAACTTGATGATCACTGTCCCGCTGCCCTGTGTTTTCTCTCGTATATACAGTATGCTTCCTTTTACTTCCGTTTGGATATTCCTAAAGCACAGTTGGGTCCGGACACTTTCGTTGACCAAATACATGAAACTCAATTGAGTAGAGCGACATCATAACAATCTGAAGTCTAGTGTTGGATACCTGGTCTAGCCCTGCTGGATTTTTCCGACCCATAGCACTTAAATTGATTATATTTTGTTTATTTTATCTTTAATATTTCTCGGTAGAGTCCCGCGAGGTTTGGTTTCCCTTTCAGAAACGGTTTATCAAAGCCATAGCCATGCCGTATAAAAGGTTTCTACCATACGGATACAGTTGTTGGAAGTGCTACTAATTCGGTGTTTTCTTTGGTTACCGATATAATGTACATTATTCTGTGTCTGATACTACGAGTGGTCTATATCAATACATCGACCCGATCTATTTTGGCTTTCGACAATAAACATG
>NW_018482966.1:0-2060 GCF_002113885.1 Mizuhopecten yessoensis
CAGTGGAAATATATGCCATTATTCTGGAGATTTGACACATTTTCTCGATAATGGTGAATACATGGATACTTCAGGAATTCCATGAACAGATAAGTATTTTCATTATTCATTGCAATTTTGTGCCACTCAAATTCTGCATTCAAAAGTTACTTTCCAGACAAAATTAACAATATTTTTCTCAACTAATTTCTGCAAATGTTATTATTGACATTGTTCTTGACATTAGTTAACGAATCAACTTCCATACTTTATTTGTTTTGAGGAAAATTACGAGCCCATTTAATACAAACTATATACACTGACATAATGCTGTATGAAATACCTTAATTATATATATATAAGTAGTAAGGTAGGACAGACTATTTTATATTTTAACATATTTACCTTGCAGATGCCTGTGTTAATATAGAAGGGTAGGAGAGACATTTTTTTTTATTTCAACATAAGTTGAAATCCACCATGTAACTTGTAGTCAGGTATATGATATATACTTATAGCTATAGGTGTAATGACTGATGATGCCAGTAACTGTATCAGTGGATCAACAAGTTTGGGATAATTTTTGGGGATTGTCTTTCATTTATGAGAATTCCCTAGTCACAAAATGTGCAGCTTTGCATAGAAAACCTAGAATGAAAACTCACATACTGTACTGCTCTGTAGCAATAGTCCAGAAAAAAGGATGTTTCTGGAAACGTCCACATACTTTTTACAATAAATAATGTTATTGACACAAAAAAAAATCAAAAAAATCTGAAAGTTTGTTTGGTAAAATTTCACAAAATGTACCACTGATAGTCCTGTTTATTGAACATTAATCATCAGTCATTGTCAAATGAATCTCAAGTAAGTAAATCCATTTAAAAATGCACTCATGTATCCATTTTCTTGACAAGACCCCCTTTACTTTTAGCTTCCTGCAATTTTTTTCAAAACAGTTAAAGTGTTAAAATAAGCCAATAAGTTTCAGAATATTAACATTATCAGATAACAATTGAGTTAAACAAACTTTGAAGTCAATTATGTTCATATGAATGTCATTGACCAACTTGCAAGGTAGGAGGTGTCAAAAGTATTAATTCAGGAATGATGGACCAGCAGTAAAGCTCAACAAACGTTTACAATTTTCAATTCTGCATTTTCATGAATAATTCCTCAGGGCTTCCAAGCATGTATTCAATATTTGAAATGCACACATTGTAATTGAAGCATTTATCATATACATGTATAACTTTTGTATTGAACAGTGTGGCAGCACCCATATGTGAATGTTTTCAAACACTTCAACCTTGCATCATGGAAAAAGTCAACAAAAGAAGGCGAAGTAGCAGGAGTAATGGTATAACAACTAAATATGCACAGATACTAATTACTGATGTTTGTAAACTTTCACTAAAGGGTCAAGTCCTTAACCAACTAAACTTATACTATGTTAATTGTAGTTCATTTTGCCTGACAATATTGTCTGCTCATGAAGTTTCTCAAATTAATTGTTGTTGATGGTCACAATCTGGAAACATCATATAATTTCACAGAATTTTTCTATTTGTCAATCAGTGCTGAAAAGTGTAAAGCAATGAGGAATTGTATATTACCTCACACTACCACCATTACATGCATTCACATAGTAAATTGACATTTTCCTTTTTTTTTCAACAGGACAAAGCTGTGAAATGTACTGTGTACAAGGTGACAGGTTCAATCCCTGCTGGGAATTATATCCAGCTCCCAAAGGCCCAGACCCAATCACTGGGTTTAACTGGACGTTACCTGTACCTCCTGTTCAAGCCAATCCCCACCAAATACTTTGTTGTCCACATAGACCTAGCCACTCAGGACAACCTGATCGTGAGAGTGTCATTCTCTAACCTGTTTAAGGAGTTCAAGTCAACTTCCACATGGCTTCAGTTCCCATTTCTTTGTAATGCTTCCAAAGGATCTGTCCATGCATTTGCTGCAATGGGTGGGAAAGGTGAGAATATACAGAAGAGAGTAGTATAGATAAAATGTAAGTGATCTTAATGTAATTAGAAACACACACCTATACAATTGTATGTACA
>NW_018482967.1:0-2061 GCF_002113885.1 Mizuhopecten yessoensis
CATGTGTACGTCACCAACGTAGGTGGTCACACTGTAGTCGTTCCTCCTTCAATCTAGATATATGTTTCGCAACATAAACTAAAAAGATCCTACATAGTTACACTTAGAAAAACGCCAGATATCCTCGTACTCGTTGTTACACAAAATTTCACTACACTAATTGACAAGATAGAAAACTGTGTTTCCGATAATAGATACAATTTCATTTTAACTTAAAATACTAGGCCTATAGATAAAACATTTGAAATCACAAAGTGTGTTCGGCAGGGGGTATTTCTGTACATGCACAGGCAGGATAGCATGCATTTTTTTTCAATAAAATTCCCTATGATTATTTATTGCATATGACAATTATTTTCAAAACATATATATATATATAAGAAAGTAATACTTAACAGTTAGCATCACATGCATATGCAAGACAGACTGGATTTTTCGATGCCATTTCATACAACTTTTATATCACATTGAACGATCATCGAAGTATGAATATGAGAAACTAAGTTTGTTTTCTACTGTTGAAACTTAAGTAGCAAAATAAAAGTCCTCGTTTTATACCTATGTAATATTTAACAGCATTAAGTCAAAAGACACACATTGATATAATTGCTATAGTATACTTAACATCATAGTCTCAACATTAGCGCCTTATGCCAATATGATACTTACACCTATACATTCCTAACATATATCTTAGTTTTATGACTATATAACATCATAACAGTCACTTGATATATGATAGACTTACAGCAATGTAACAATGCACGTAATACATTCTTACAAAATCTCTTAGATTTACCACTATATATAAACGCCACACATTATCACGATAATGATATGGTTGATATATCTTAGTCTTACATCTTTGTATTACTTAAAGCCATACACTCTGACGCTATATCTTAACATTACGACTTAACATATCTAAACACCCTGCCTTCTTACAATTTATCTTAGTCTAACGACTTTACGTCACTTAATGCCATTATAGTAGATATAAAAGTCTTACAACTATGTTATACTAAAAGTATTATGGCCACATAAAATACCTCAATCTAACGACTAAAATAAACAATAGTAAATGACATGCTGTGTTTACGTTGAAGTGGTGACCTATATAGATATGCGAAATAAAAAGACTCAGAATCCTTTGTTTATTTTAAAGAGTTGGTTACGCCAATGTATTATTTTCTATGTTTTGCGAAATGTCATCTACTAGAGGAATCTTTTTCATGAACGAGACTAGCATATCCTCGGAACGAGACTAGCTTATCCTCGGAACGAGACCACGAAAGCTAAATCTCTGTGAAAGTAAAATGCTATAGACAATGTGTTTGTAAGAGTTCTCACTTCACCAATAGAATCTATTTTGAATTTTCTGTTTTGACCTTTCAAAAACTTGCTACTCTGTAACACAACTCACTAGCCAATATGTATTACAAATAACTAGCTACTGTGTAAAAGCATTAACTAGGTAATTCATACTACAACTAACTAGCTACTGTGTAGTAAAAATAGTTAGCTTCTTTGTACTACAACTAACCTCTCTGTATAGTGGATAGTATGTGTTATAAAATTTCAGCTACAACAGCATAAAAGTTACTGTGTACAACAACCTAAAATCGTATATGTGCAAAATTGATTATAGACGTCTACAACAAAGAAATTATTCGTAAGACAAGTTTATTTATTGTTCACGTACTTAACCACATGAGATAATAGTTCTACTAAGCAATTAAATGTTGTTTGCCAAACATCGTCAGGTGATCAGAAACTAAATCTGAATAACCTAACGACAATGTAGGATGTTTAATTTGGCAATGTGCTATCTCTGCTGCATTTGTTCTATATCATGCGCGGGG
Source organism: Mizuhopecten yessoensis (assembly GCF_002113885.1). Lineage (NCBI taxonomy): Eukaryota > Metazoa > Mollusca > Bivalvia > Pectinida > Pectinidae > Mizuhopecten > Mizuhopecten yessoensis. Next base: position 1,863 of record NW_018482967.1, read on the forward strand.
TAACATACACATCTGGTTTTAAAATAACTAAACAATTAATATTTTGATTTAAGGCATAATCTATATTTCTGTAACACTTCTCGTTAAAGTAAATCTACAAGATCTTACTTGCTACACATGTATCCCCGTAGTCGTAGTATCCCTCGCTACAATGGCATGTACCACCGACACCAGTACAAGTGGAGTTGGCTGTACATTC
>NW_018482968.1:0-2061 GCF_002113885.1 Mizuhopecten yessoensis
TTTTTTTATGTTTTATTAGGGGAGGTGGGTGTCGATATGTCTCAGTTTATGTAGTTGTATTTGTGTAAAGAGTTTAGAATTTGTCCTTTTCTGTAGACGCTTTGGTTTTCTCTGTATCACTTGTGAAAACATCTATACCACTTGTGAAGACGTGATGAATAGATAGTGTATGACAAACAAAACGAAAACCCACTTGTCCCATATTGCATCATCCTTTCCTATCATTTATTAGCGGAATTTTTATTCCGGAAACCAAGTCGAAACTTAACGCTGCCTATGGATAAATTAAACACCAAACGACACAAGATTACGTCCAAAGTTTAATCTTTTCGTCGAATCATCATTCGAACCTCCGAGATTGTGTCCATTGCTTCCGGCCATGTATCCCAGACAATACCATTATATCCGGTTCCGGGTTTATAAACACCATTCAGGTTGGCATGGCAATATTGGTTGAACCACCAACCACCTGAGCGATAGGAGGCGCTGCAGCTATCGAACAAGCCGTGGTCGTAGTTTGTACTGAAATCCATCCCGTTGTACGTATGCATAGCGTCACCTAGCGTGGGAAAAGGGAATGATATGAATTTGAGAAAAGAAAAGAAAAAAAAAGCAAATCTTCTGAGGACAGTCGCCGTTTCGGATAAAAAAACTCAATTCTTTTTATTGTCGATTTGAAATGAAATACAGATTTTCACATTTACTTCAGTTCTTGTTGAATTTTCCTTTTACGCGATATATGGATATTTTTCAACTATAAATATAGTCTTTTAATAATTCAATTTAATTAATTTAAAATAATTATGAACCGTTGTTTAACCTTGAATTTATTTTCCTTTACTGATTTGCTTGTCTTGTGAGAGTAGCCTGCTGTCTATCGGGGTTCTTGCGTTTTAACTGAACTCGGGAGCTAAGATTGGTGGATACAACCACACCAGACTGAGGGACCAGACTAAGGACAATCTACCCACCTCTATGATACCACCGCAAGGAGGTAACTACACCTTCATAGCCCTACCACACACGTATACATTTCACACATGGAAGAACGACCTTGCATCACCTTAGGTAGTAATAGGACGCTTAATCATATTAACCAAACCTTTTACTAACTCATCTGCTAATTGTTTTTCGTATAGTTATTCTTATTCAGTACGATTCGAAACTGTTCGGGTTGGGAGCAAGGTAATTAAAAACCAGTTTGATTTCACAATATCGCAACGTTGGTGACAGTGCACTCTGTTAAGACTTACAAAGTGGATAGTTAATTAAATGATCATCCCATGTGTTGTTCAAATGAAGGGAATATTGTAATAAAATGTTCAAACTGTAAATAAACATGTAAATAAACATGTAGATATAATTTAATATTGGATTTTGTGTTGTGGAATCCTCATGCCGGTTTCGTTACAACTCATTGGGACGTACGAATGTAAGATAGTATTCCAAAAAGGATACGTATACCTACCACTTCAATACAACTTTGCAAAGCCAGAATGAGAACTAATAGTGAATTTGGTTTGGTTTTATTGGGTTTACTGGGTCCTATTACAGTGAAAGCTAAGGTAATTTAAGGACTTGCATCCATGAATGTAATACATGCGTGTGTACTGAAGATGTATTTGCAACCATGCAATAGCGCGGATTTGATGATGACATTAGAGCGCTAACTCACTTAAGTAACATATGCTGCAGTCACCAATCAATGTATTCAACCTGGTCACATTGAACTGATAAACCAGTCCTTATCGCTACCATTTTAAAGGAATTTAACTCGTCTCGGTCAGGACTAAACCCATAACCTAGGTATCATTTGGAGTTGACATACCTGTAATATATATATATATTGAATTTCACAGGCAATGTCTTATTTCGCATTCAGAAATTTATACGACTTAAATTTTCCCAATATGTATCTCCTGGGCATGTATATTGATCTGAGTTAGTAAACTTTATGTGGAAATAAAACATTTAGGTACTGGTAAAAAGATACATAAAGTGGATCTAAAGAGAGGGGCAAAAAGGGGGGATTTCGAATAAACGTTACCGCTCTAGTCTAAG
>NW_018482969.1:0-2062 GCF_002113885.1 Mizuhopecten yessoensis
GTGACAGAGATTTTTGTTTAATTTTCTCCCAACCAATCAGATAGCTGGAAATTCACTTGAGGTGTAACAAAAATATATGAATCACTGAATTCCTGTTTTCTTACAGAGGACAATGATAATGTTCCCTCCCCTTTATTTACCTCTCATTTTCTACCAACGCCAAAACAGTTGATGAGTTTGATGTTATATTTCTAGTATAATGACTGAACAGTCAGTTTCTGCAGCATATAGAATATGGAAATCACAATAATAACTATATTTCAGAATCCTAAGGTATGTTTCCTGAAACTTTTAACATATCCTAGTCACATTAGGACAAAAATACCGGGTATTAATTATCATCTATTCTCCATCTATTATTGCGGGTTTGAAACAATAATTTGAACCTGTTGTTTATAATTATGGAAAACATGTTTTGTTATATCAACAACTGTTAGTTTTGTTTTTGTTTTGTTCGAGAGTAAAATACACTCATAAATAATAACTCGGGTGTATGTGATATGTAGTTTGAGTACACTGTTCGACAAATCTTTGCGTGGTTTAGAAAGATACTCATTTCTATTTATTAACGTGGGGCATTGCCCGTTTTATCGAAGCTACAAATGTAGTTTAATACATACAATAACAATATCTGTCATTACATGTTATATCAATACATGCAATATCGATATGTTTACATTGAAATTTAATATTTTTAATTCCAATAAAGATTTTTAAAAAAACGTCAAATTGTTTAATCTATCAATTAATTGTTTTAATTTAACAAGGAAGGGAAACCTGAATAAACTTTAGTTGGTATTGGATATAAGTTATTTACACGGGCAGGGAATCTGATTTTTTTCGATTTGAAGTGTAAATTGGATATTGACACGGGAAGGGAACCTTGACAAACTGTTTTGGTAGTGAATATACAGTATAAAGGTCCCTAGAAAATGATGGTTGGTTATCATGTTTATCTAGCTATCTTACTCAAGTTAGCTCATTTTCAGAGTGTATAAAGACACGATGTTTGCCAAGTGTCCTTTTCAATTTTAAAATTAACTAACGAGAGTTAGATAAACAGGATAATAGATAAACCATCATGAGTTTTGGGACCTTTTTCTCCCACAACTTAGATATTATATCTAGAGAACCACATATATGTATCAGGACTTTCTTGGAAATACATTATTCGTGTTTCTAAACACTTAAACAATTGCCATGAACTATGAGGTCACAATGGAAGATGACGTCACAAAGCATTGTTTTCCAATTCCTAACAGGTTTATCCAATGTGTCGGGGGGTGAGTAAACGTATAGTGGCTGAGTGAGAAACAATATTCACACGAACAGTGAACCTTAATGAATTCGTGGCGTTGAATTCAATATATTAACACGGGCAGTGAATGTAACTTAACTTCATTTGATAGTGATGATCAGATATTATCACGGGAAGGGAAACCGAACAAGCTTTATATGGCACCGAATTCGATATATTAAAAGGGTACCTGAACACACTTACTTCCTGCAAGTTATATTATAATAACAATTAGTTTTATTAATGGTTCTTTGGAGGTAATATTGAGAACGTGAGAACGGCTTTAGAATGGATTTCCTATTTGGACTTTCTCTCTCAAATCAGAATGATTCTCAACTTGCTGAGGCAGGCTAACACTATCCTTTTAAAAGCACTGCGTATAAGTAAAGGTCTACCGTAAAGAAACAATTTTAACGCCAGGGGCGGATCCAGCAGGAGGGTACATCAGTTCAAAAACAATCACTGGTTATGGCTGTCAATGATTTACTCACATGATAGGGAAGCCTTCTTCAATCATAGCTGTCACCGTTTCTACTACTGACCGCCATGTTAAATAGTTAAAATTGTAATAAATGAATCCGGATTTCAGTTTTTACCATTAAAAATAACCACTGAAGAACTGTGCTTATATATACCACAGTAGAAGTAGTACAAATAGGATTAATTATTGTGCAAGAGAGATAAATAGACAACTTTTTCACCGAAAAATATTTCATGGGGAAAAAAATATTACATATTTCAAAAGTAATAGAATGCATTTAAAAA
>NW_018482970.1:0-2062 GCF_002113885.1 Mizuhopecten yessoensis
GATCTGGATGAGTCCATTATGGTCTACAGTGATGAAAGGGTTAAATGTACTCATGTGATTACTTCTGCATTTAAACTCTTTTGCAATAGAAGTTAATAAAGAAATTGGATCCGTTGTCTAATTGATTTACGGGAAGGATAGATAGAATTTCACTGTAATGGTTATAATATAGGGGTTAAACATGCGGTAATCTAAGGTTCACATTAAGGTGTGATTGTTGAGGAAAGTTAGTAGTCTAAGATGGTAATCTATTTGTGATAAAGACGGTAGTCTCTGTGGTAAAGATGATAATTTTGTGGTAATAAAAAATGGTAGTCTCTGTGTTTATTTTTCCATAATCATTTTAATGTACATTTACCAATTATTATTTGATCATTTAAAAACCCATTCAATTTACCAAATATTCGTCATCATCATGGGTGTGGAATATAGACCTAACATTATACCTGCGCACCATACAACATCCTTTCAGTCACACTAAATCATCGCCATACACATTAAATAACTCGGGGTTTAGAGCAAGTGGAAACAAGAGTTTTACATTACTGGTAACAGTATTGATACATATATAGTTTAAACAGTATGTCAAATATTAAAGTGACTTTAGTCCAAGCCAATGATAAACATTGTCAGGCTATGGTAAAAATCACTAGGCATATAAAACTAAAGGGTACTCTAAAGTTGTGCAATGCTTAATGTTAATTGTTACTGGTTTAACAGTAAATTATTATTTTATTGTTATAGTGTAAAGTTTTAAAATGTTTCGTCACTCTAAAGTTCTAGATCCAAGTTTTGTTTTTAAGTTGAACCTGAACATTGTATCCTAAAATTCTACATCGAAGTTTTGCGTTAGAGCTCTACCTGAAGTGCTACCCTATAATATAGTCATATATGGAATTATGCAATGGTACATGAAAGTTTGCTTTAAAGCTATACTATAGGTGGCCTCTAAACTTTTTGTACATACATCTGAAAGTTGATGAGAAATTATACTAATTTACTACAGAACATGAAATTGATTTACGACGACATTAAACTGTAACATCCCATGTTGACCATTCAGTAGGTGTATATCAATGTGGCATGTATAAAGTAGTATACACCAAGTAATTTATCGTACAGTGTGGTTCATAGCGCTGTCAGTCACCAGGTATATGTACACAGGTATTTAATTGAAGAAGCCAATGAAACCATCTCCACAGTTGTCACTTAGATGTTGTAAACAGTAAACACAGTGCTAGGCAATAAACCATCTCTGTATTTGTATAGTTTGTTTGTCTAGATATCATGTATAACTTGGAGATCTTGGGCAGCGCCCTTGTATATTTGTCTCAACTCTCTATTCACTTGTCAACCTCGGATGGGTAAGGACAGATCAACCTTGAGTGCACTTCTGGATAATTTGTATAGTAACTTGACTTTTGTTTGATCTGTGCACATGTTTTGTTTAAAATTTGCACACCAATTTAGAATTTTTAACTAGCTTCATTACACTTGAATGCAATATTTGAAGAATTGCATAGTATGCTGGCCATGGTTACATCCAAGAGCAACGTCTTGTACAATTTGTGGTTTAACCTGTTCCACCTTAGCACTTCAGTATTATTAGTGGTCCTTGATGAAGAGACTGGTTAATAAAATCAACCTATAGAGGAGTTGAATAGCAAGTATTTGTTTATCATTGTTTTTATAATTTCCCCAAAATTAGTTACCGGAAAAGATTCACTGAACAAAGTTTTCATAAGAAGGCTTGCTGTAAAATCTTGTTTGTATATAGAAGATATTCTCATTATAGCATTATGTTTGTATCCTGTCTTTCTGTCCCGGTAACTGTCATCTCTGTAGCGGCTGTATTAAACTTCACAAAAAATTATTACGGGCATGATTGGTGAAACAAGGTTACCGTTACTAAAAATAGAATTTCACACTCCTCATTACTCTAGCAGCCATCTTATTCTTGTTAGGTTTTAACGACATTTCGCAGATACATGCAGGGATGTAGCTACATGTCTGAAATGTATCCCAATATACTGCAATGCAGAAGGTATGTATTGTGATAAGT
>NW_018482971.1:0-2063 GCF_002113885.1 Mizuhopecten yessoensis
GGGGTCTGAGCAAACTCATCTTTTTTAACCAAACTCTGGATTGATGAATGAATCTGGCTACCTTGTGAATGTTGTGTTGTATAAGATTTGGAAGTATATACTATCTGATTACAAGGATAAGATGGAGTATCGGTTGAAAGTGGAAACGATTCAGGGACATGGAATTACTTAACACTCGCAGCCATTATAATGAGGTCGATTATGATTGCCAACTGTTGCTAGTACATGCATATTGAAAGACAGCTCATGACATTTTAGGAGGTACAGCAGAAACATGCCAGAAATATCATGATTTAGATAATAGATCGACTGGTATTTCGTCGCCTAAGATTAATTTATTGATATCATAGGTTTTCCAAGCCAGATGTACCAACACCTCAAAAACAGTAAAAATGTAGAAAAAAGTTCTCAAAAGCCGTCAAAGTGGAAAACCCGTGTCTTATACATGAAGTAATGGAGTACCACACACATGGAAAGTGTTGACTGTTTTAAGCGCCGGTTTTCGAAATACTGTTCTCAGCATATTGGAACGTGACTGATTAGGAGGAGTGAGGCCTTTTTTGTTGTTGCGAATATTTGCACAGATTCTGAAGGTGGACGATGGAAAGGGGTGACATATTCGGCCATTTTACGGCCCCTCTCCAAAAGAAACAGTTGGGATCGCCTCTAAAAACTATAGCCAAGGAGCATCAGGATAAACTTGGAACGGAGGCATCTGGCGAAAGTGCTTGACTTGTGATCATTTACCTAGAGCAAAGACTAAGAATTAAGCGGAGACCCAGTGAAATATGACTGAATATAAGGAGATTTTTTGGTGGCAAGAAAGTCTCTGTAAATGACAGAATCTACAAAATAGCATATGTGTTGAACACCAGCTTGTCATTTTACAGACTGGAAACCCAGTTTCGTGAATTTTTCTTGGCTTAGAAGAAATTCTCAATATTTTCCATCGGAAAATATTTCTGAATTTGAATTTATTTTGCATTATATTCAGACACATAAAGGAGAAAACAGATTAATTCACGAGTAGTCGTGTCTTTTATGTAACATTCCAAGCCCGGGCCAACTACGTTTCTAACTGGGCAATACACAGAGGGAGTCAGATTCTTTTCTGGAGCAGTTGTTAATATAAAAAAGGAAAAACGAACTGAGCGGAGTTCTTCATGTTTTGCATGTTATTGAAACTATTAGACAGACCACGGACTTAGATAATCTAATTCCGTGGATAGACAATCGATTCTTCAGGAAGCAAGATGTCACGTTGGTCCTCGAAATACAGTTAATGTCACAAGAGCACGGGGTCTGGGGAACCGCGAATCAGACCTATGACCAATCTGTGGCTATTATAAAAGGGGAAGGAACGAAACAACCTGTAGGTAAATGTATTAGAAAATAGCATAGGCGCCCCAAATCATTAACACTTCGATTGTACTTGGCTATAATTTTGAAATATCATGTTCCTCATCCGTACATACATAATTTCGTATCTATTTAGCAATGATTACATGAAACAAACAAAAATCGATAATTTAATAGCATGTGAGATACGTGTATAACAGTGTTTCGATTATAAAAAAATGATTCTTAAAGAGATCGCGAATTCAAATTGAAGTTCAGGAACCACTTCAAAGTCCAATCAATCGGTCCAATACACATTCCTTAACGCCTCACTGAAAAAACCACTCTGTAACTAGAATCTAAAAACATAAAAGCAATATTTAAAAGAATACAGATATTATGAAAATACACACTTAAGCCTCGTACTAGCTGCCACACGCTATATGTACGTGCGACTTGCTACACTAGTAATACAATTTAAGAACTACGCTACAAACGAAACGAAATGCATATATCTTCATAAGGGAAGGATTTCCAGTTCATTTAACGATAAAATAAATCCATGTCATTCCAACGACAATGAGTGCATCGTGCTTTTATAATTAATTGTAACGATTCTAATTTACGGTAATCGACACTGGAACAACCACGTCATACTTCACCGCTGTAGGAGGTTTGACATTTAGTCCGTTATCGGGTTTACAACAGCTAAGATAAAAAAAAAA
>NW_018482972.1:0-2063 GCF_002113885.1 Mizuhopecten yessoensis
AAAAAAACATATAATTCACAGATTTTGATTGTACATTTGAAAAGAATTAAGTCGGAATTATTATTTTTTGATGTGCGACGACGAACAAAAGTCGAACCAGAAAGTTTCTAACGATATTTCTTTTTTTGTGTGTTTGAAATACATTTTAAGACGCGGAAGTATGTTGATCTCTTCTTGGTCGATAAACTCATAAAGGGTTTAATCCACTAGCCACTTACCAGTGCCAACAGACTGAAACCGAAACTACATTCTTTGTAATACCTATATTTGTTTGAAACAAGGAAGTCTTTTAAAGGTATACAGTGATCTTTCTGATCACTCAGTGCCAACATTTCTCGGTATTACATGTAAACATAATTCAGCGAAATCTATCGCGATATATTGTAATAGGTTGGAACGTAAAAACCCCGAGTATTTGGCTCTGAATAGGGTTTTCCAGTTCAGAAAGGTCACTAGCATATTCGATATATAACTATATATACTTCCATGTAATTATGATGTAATGGGGAAGAGCATGCATAACATAATTATAGTTTGACTATAGTAGGGCAAACAAAATAATATAAATGTGTGTTTCATGTATCTCGACCTACCCTGGGACCTGTTCGTTTATGCGGAACACCCGATAGGTCCGTTTTTAAATGTAAAATTTTCGGGTATAAATCCTGACGGACCTGCCAAAAATAATGCTGGTCTTGCAAGGCTTGGTCAATCCTGAAAGAACCATTACATTTCTTGTTCCGACCTTACATAATAAACGAACAACAGTGGTCCGACCGGTTCAAACGATTAAACAAAAACGGCCTAGATTTTACTGCCGACCCTAGAAATTTGATCACATACTTGTATCTAAGATTAATTAATCCGCCAGGCAAAGCTTACACCCACCCATTGAAATGTACTTTCTTCCTGTTTTGGGAGTCTGGCCGTATTCTTGACAAATTACTAGCCATTGTTATTTGTGGAAATGCATTGTAAAATTCAACATGCACGCTATTGATCCATGAATGTATAAAAAAAAAAAAAATCAAGTTATTTGCTTACCGGCCAACCCCATTTTGTCATGTAACCTGGACCCACATATGACTTTTTGGCCTAAGCAAAGTCATGAAATGACATACGTATTGAGTGTATCAATCGTTCTATAAGTAGCTACATGGACGGTACAGTGACTAACATCCACGGAAATCCCAGGGTTTCGCTATCTTATGTTGTTTGCATACCTGGAATATTTTGAGATAAATCGAAGGCACACGGTTCGATATTTGATTGGTTTAATAAAAAAAAAGAAAATAGTCGCTAGTTTGATACATATCCTGTTGAAGATTACAGAGGAGCGATACCCGACTTCAAAGCCGGATAGCTTTCACGTTACGCTGCCGCGCGATTCTTTTAATATACCTCAAACTAGTCTTCTTGTATCACCTACAAGGCTGCGCGTGCTGATTCTTCGATATAGTCTTGGCAAAGTCTTAAGTCTACAGTTCTCTTTGAAGATTGAATATCGATATCATACCTTGTATTACACCGAGACCTCCATATACCTAGCTTGCATAATGCACGTTAAAAACAACCCATATTACGGTCAGGAACGCGATAACTTATACAAATCTTATATTTAGTTTAAAACAGAACATCTATTACGTATCACAAACTGCTCTTTCATGAACAGTTCTTAATATCAAATTTGATGCGGGCAAAATAACATGTCCATTCGTGTTCTCGGAGATAAAGATTGCTTAAACTTTTGTTTTTATTTTTTCTTAAGTATATATGTTGAAAGGTCTAAATCAAGCCATATGTCACATCGTCGGAGATCTAATGTTGTTACATTTAGATCATACACTCGATAACACGCGCCTGCAAGTATAACGGGACTGATTCACAAGCGCATACACTTAGACCTTGATATGCCGACATCGGGAGTCGAACCCACGCCTTCAGCCAACGTCAGGAGTCGAACCCACACCTAACTGCAAATTGAGGGTCCGGAAACGCTGTCAAATATTATTGCATTTATCTCTTGGACTAGCCTTTTTTTGCAATCTGGGTTGGTCCAAAGC
>NW_018482973.1:0-2064 GCF_002113885.1 Mizuhopecten yessoensis
GCTAGCATTCTACAATTCTAACACTGCCCAACCACGTACTCATTTGCAGCTCAACCACATACTCATTTGCAGCTGAGTAGACTCGAACAAACGGAGTTAAGTTTCTTGCTCAACGATACAACAATATATAACAATACCTCTATCTACAACGTCGATCGTATACACAATGTACCCACCCCAGCCTGAAATGAATTAGAACTAATATACGTATATCCATTATTTCCTTTTCAATATCGTTTGTCCGTCCGTGTTTCGTCAATAGTGTTCTGACGTTATTGAATACAATTAGTCCATTGATAAAACAAGCTTCCGTGTTAATGTTCATGATTTGTTCCTTGTGTCATTATTGGAACACTGCTGTCAAGTAGCAAATACAAATAAATCAATCATCGACAGGAGAGGGTTTTATAGGCTTTGCCTGTTGCTCATTTCCGTTTGTATGTAAAACCTAATACAATACAATATTCTGAAACGAAAGGAAAAAACTCGATTATGGGTTGACATCGATTTTTAATTATTTCACAGAATTCGTAGATGATACGTCTTTCAGTATTTCCAACAAATTGGTATTAATCTAGAAACATGACAGTTGACCTCGGCCCCGATTGGTAAGGCACCAGCAATAGTAACAGGTAAACTATTTCCTGAGTGTATTATCAAAAATACCTTTATGTGAAAATAGTTTGATATGATTTGCATGATGTAGTTAGATAGAATTGATGAACAAACATATTGAAAAAAAACAGCAAATGTTGACCTCGGCTCCAAAAGCTAATGCACCAGCAATAGTAATATGTAAGCCATTTCCTGACTTTATTGTTAAAACTACCTTTATGGATAAAATGATTGGATTTACATCATATAGTTAAACAAAAATGGTTGCACACAAATATGGCAAAAACATACACTACTTTTTCAGACAATGACAATAGCTTCTGGATACCGTAAACAAATAGACGTTCTTGAAATATATCGATTGGAGCAATGTATCCTTAGCATGAATACGGTAATGAGCAGTAGATGGGCACAACAATAGATAGCATGCCGTTTGCTGCCAGATACAAAGTCTGGCATCAGATTTCATAGGACATTTCCAACCCCTTCAAGTCCCACTGGGCACATTTATTACCGATGTTATTGCAAACGGTATTGTCGTTGTAACCTTACATGTGGTGTTATAGCTTAAAATCTACGATGTTATCAACGACCATTTCTAACTAGTGATATTAGCGGTTTTTTAAAGACTTTTTGTGTGCAAAAAGGCTTGCCAAGATCATGACCAATATTTAAATACAACGTTTACATGGAGGTCATCTCAAGGTTAGAGAGTGCATTCTTATAATTATTGAGAACATAGTGTTGCCTTTACAAATAGTATCCAGCAAGAAGAAGATTAGGCAACTACTATAGAAACAATATGGTATGTTCAATTTGCTAAGTACATCTTAAATATTAGGAAACACAGCCAAATGATATACTACAGCTTCAACACAGAGGGACTAATTATATATCACAGTGTCAACACAGAAAGGCAAATTATATACATGTACCGTAGCATCAACACATTGACAAATAAGCGACAATTGGCCAAGTGGACTCACAAACAGTAATGATTACCTTCCAAATGAATATATGTTAAAACTATATTGACCGTGCTTTTTATTGCGTTGTCAATAGTAGAGGAGAACTTACACTGCTGATAAATAAGACACTTTAAATTCTACCACGGGGGCGTCAATTATTTCATTTCAAAATATTGTATTAAGTCAATCAGATTTAAGTGGAATTTGGCATCAGGCAAAGCCTATACAAGCCCTCTCCCTGGAGGTACATTTCAAACAATAGCAAGTAATGAACTTTGAATATTTAAACACATGGTTAGTAACATAAGAATTATATCAATGACGATAGGAGACAATCATTCATACACGCATGCATATATACATACATGCACAAACATGCATACATACATACGTACAAACATGCATGCATGACCACCTAGACACATGCATACATGTTCATATACATACATACATACATACATACATACATACATACATACAT
>NW_018482974.1:0-2064 GCF_002113885.1 Mizuhopecten yessoensis
TCATTCAAAGTTAACACAAATCATCTCATTCAAAGTTAACACAAAACTGATTACAATATGATTTGATCATCTCTAATGATCCACAAAAATCAGAAGTTTATTACATTTCCCAAATTATAGTTTCAATTTCCTAATTATATTTATTCCCACATATCCATATACAGTTTTAAATGATTAAGGGAAGTCTACTTTCACTAACTTTAGATTCCTATAGGATATACCAATTTTGTTGGGTAAGTAACATGATTTGTAAGTGGATTGTCAATTCTTTGCCAGGATTTGATCTTTCAGTTAAAAGTGTTAGTCTTGTAATAATCAAAATATACAAGTTCACTGGGAGCAAATAACATATTCTATCATAAAAATTAATATGGAAAAGATTTTGAGCTTATCTCCCATGATACGATGCTAAATGTAGGGATTTATCAAACCTATAATGACATCTTAATAGCATGTTTTATCACTGGTGAGAAATAGTCCATACCAGATCCTCCATCATTCCGTGTGATAAAAGCTCACACAAAAACTTATTGTAAACCTACACAGATTCACACTTTTACAGAGATAATTTCAATATGAAACCCTTTCCAAAGTCTGTATCAATCTGTAAGATATTACTTAGCTATCAGTTGCAAATCTGCTAAATAGCATTTGAAATGAAAGCTTTTACAGCGGGGAAATACACTTTCACTGATAATGAAGATAAAATGGCTCCATTATCTTATAATGCACCAAAATGCACTTGAGGTAGAATCAGCTGACCTTGACATTCTATCCTCTAGATAATATAACTACATCTCAGAATACTGGTGAATGTTTGTAGGATTTTGAAATCATCACAAAATCTTACCTTTACTTTATAAAAAGAAAAAGAAAATTCTATGCACATGATGATTTTGGCCTTTGACAAAATGCCATTGCAAAAAATATTGTTATAACTGATTCTTTCCAGCAGTTGATTAACTGTTATTACATACATTCACATTTACTAGAAATATTATATACATGATCATATCCTTTTAAAATTTTCAAGTCTAAAATAATTTGTGATAAACAATATTTCTATGTATATAATGACCTTGACCTTTGACCTATGCTATCGCATAAAATATCCTTACAATCAATTCTTTTCAACTGTTGATAAGCTGTTATTACATACATTCGCTAGAAATATTATATGCATGATCATAACCTTTTAAAAATTCTAATAATGAATTTTTTTATCATTTTCAAATTACCTCACACAACATTTCTGCATGAAATGTTGAGTAAGTTTTTTCCTTTTTTCACATGAAACCTGAACAATGTTACATAACGTGTAGGGATTTAATTATATATATTACCAGACTTATGGTAGGATTTCCTGTCTGAGTATAAGGTACAAGTTCCTGCAGCGTACCTGTATACATCTAGTTTATATTACACATTATAATTAAATGTGGCATGATACAAGAAAATTAAAAAACCTCATACAGAGTAATCTTGAAAGGTGGTAAGGATATTATCAAGGAAATGAAATATCTCCACTTTTTAGTGAGAGATGCTCAACATTATGTAGGTTTCTAATATTTGTAACATGTGTCTGCTATAGTATATCAATGCTATCACCGTAGGTGGCCCCAGATTGGAATTGTCCCCGTTGTTTTTTCCACACATAAATGTGCCAAGATGCATATTTCTGTCGCGGCTGACAAGGCCCTTTAACATCAACGAGCTGATTTCTGTTCTAATTGTACCAGACCAATGAGGGGCCTGGCATCCTAAACTGGGTCATGCCCTATATTTGATCTGCTATTGGAGGAGGGGGTAGTACACATGTATAACATATATGAACCTGCTTTATGGACTGCACCATGTAAATACCTGCCACTTGCAATGACACAATAACTCGCTTGTGTTCTGTTTTGAACAGAGAAACATTTTCAATTGAACCTATGTTATCTGCAAACCTGTCCAATCTGAACAGAAATATTGGTACAGGGTGTGTGTGTGTATTGGTGGTGGGGGGTGGGGGTGGGTAGTTTTACTTAAGTCCAAGCTCATGTGCCACAGTGTATGATGGGT
>NW_018482975.1:0-2064 GCF_002113885.1 Mizuhopecten yessoensis
AGAGAGCCTCCTTCTGCCATGTGCCTTGCTGTAACCTAAGAGGAGGAAGTACACAATGGTTTGGTAAATATACAGGGCAAACTCTACTCCCGGTCATAGGAAAACAAAACTTCTACCAGTCAAAATGTAGCTGTTAGTCAGTATTGTAAAAATTATTAAATTGTGGCTGATTCAAATTGTGAATCCCAAATTTGTATCATTTAATTTTGTTTTACAAACTGCTTGATGCAGCTTGGTTTCACTTTTAACAGAATATTATGCTTATTCTAAAAATATTGAAATTTCTATTCCATTTTTTGTTTTAGAAACTGCTGCTGTAGCTTAATTGCTATCATTTTAACTTCTCTTTTTCTTCATTTGAAAAATATTGTTATAATTTCTATCATAGTTTTGTTATTCAAACTGCTTGTTAAATTAAGCTTTTTGATTATTTTAAAAATTTCACAATAACTTTGATGTAAAAGATAAGTGCACTGCTGAGAAATTTGTCATATTTCATAAAACATATACAACGATTTTACATTTTTTGCTCTTTATCATATTATATTTGATCGTAATATTAAACTAAGCAAAGTATTGTTAAAATTCTAATGTCCCCTACCTCCTAACAGATTTTGGAACCAAAAAGGAACAAAGGGACATAACTCTGTTTATATTTGTGTATTTAGATCTATTTTCGTACATGATACTTCTGACAGTCCAGAAGTACTTGCAAACAAAATTTCGCAACTGTGTTGACCCTTGGGGAAACCTGAAGATTTAAATGTACAACAGATGAATATTGACTTTTTAACTCTGTAATTGCCAAAAAAGCATTTGTATTTTGAAAATACAAAGGAAATCTCTAGTAAATTGGATGTTGTGTTTAAGAATAATTTTCATTAATCATTATCTACTGGTTTTAAACCATACATCTACTCTGAGACGGTCTTAATCAGTATTAGATATTGGAAAAAGGTCTCTTGTAGAACTTAGTCTGAAAAAAGTGATTGAAAGGTTTGTTTTGTAATTTGAATTCTCTTTAATATAAATTTTGGTGTGGCACACTGAAATTATGCATACACCTAAAACATTAATTGTTTAAGTTTAAATTCAGCCTTTGTCACATACATCCAAAATTGAAACTTACTGTGATAAAATATTACAGATTTTACTAATTGGAAATGCATCTGAAACAAAAGGACAAAGGTGTCGAACTGAATACAAGATGCTCATAGACATAGGCATGCGGATAAACAACCAAAAATCTAATACGTTAAAAAATATTTCTAAACATCAAAACACATGAAATGAAGATGATAGCAAAAATGTATGTGTGAAAAGGATTTTCCTCACTATAAATGGTCAATCAAGACTGCTTAATTAATTCTAATCTGTCCTCAACATAAGTAGTGGCTTTCAAATCAATTAAGGTACCCTATTTGACATGATAAATGCCCAATCCCTTATAAGTGCTATCTATCATCTTTTCTGGTCTGAGAGTCCTATCTCTACACTATAATTTACCAGCTTACATATTAAGATGTCTATTATGGCAATATTTTAGAATTTTTGGAAGAATTCTACAATCATTCTAATTTTCCCAAATTATGAATTACCCATGCCCAGGGCACGTATTAGATAAAATATGGTAAGTAGGTAGGCATGCAAAACTGTTTACTTTACTAATAACTTAAGCATGGAGTATATCGTACATACTAAGTGTCAGCATTTAAGTTTAAGGATGCAGAAACATAGTGTTAACATTGACCAATCAGCACGATATGCTAATTAAGCATGTGCAGATTTCACTCATCTTCAACCCATGATTACCAAGTTTTATAAAATAAAAAAATTGAATGATATTTAAGCAAATTATCCTGTGGAAACCAAGTGTGGACAGACAAATGCTACCAATTTTAGACATGTAATAGCCATAGCTTTCACCGTAAATTAAAAATCATTACAGCGTGGGAGATGGCTAGTTTGCAGCAGACCGACAGCTGTATATAATCAGTACGATAATTAAATCTTTGCTGAATTCCTATTCCGTCTTTGCGTATTGCAGAGTTATCTTCTCTTGGG
>NW_018482976.1:0-2066 GCF_002113885.1 Mizuhopecten yessoensis
AAAAAACTTGAAACTTGAGAGTAAAACTGTAATCAGGTTTTGACAACATCGTTATACAGGTGTGTTGGAGGTGAGCCTGTGTCAGTTTAACACCTCAAAAGAAACAGAAACCAAAGTCATTGTTCCGGTTTAATCCGGATACCTGTAAGTTTTATATTCAGAAAGATTATCCGTTATCAATGACATGGGTTCACAACTCATAAGAAGGAGTGATGCTCCATTACAGTTGGATCAATAGGAAAACATATCTACGTATTTTAAGGACGTTTGACCAAGTATACAAGGTAATATGCAAGTTATATCTTAGTTACTAAGAGTAATTCACAACTAAACACAAATAAATAATACACAAGTCTTATCATGTAATGTACAAATTATATACGGATATAATATGCGAAATGTAATGTAGGAAAACACATAATATAGTGTGTACACAACTATTACAAAAACAATACAAGATACACACCAGTAACACATCAACTACTTACCCATATACAAAATATACGGGTAATACTAAATAAACGAGAAACACATGGTTAATACAGAGTAACTTACTGTTGCTTTATTTCAATAATTATGTACATAATATTCGGAAATTGATCGACATTGATCAAATTCACAAGGATTTGAAAAGAATTGCAAGGATCTAAGAATCAGTTAATGATTCGGACTTGTTCTGATGTGTAGGGTAAATATTTTAAGGGTTTTGGTCAACGCTCGGTAAAAGTTCTAACCTACGATGATGATATATGTTTATGTCATCACATGATATCTAGTTCGTCATGAATGAGTAGTTCAAGAGAAAAAATTAAGTACAAGTTTATATCGTTGACTTATATGATAATGCAGATCTCAATACTTGACTAGATCGACTTCAATTCTTTAGTGCTTCATCCACAAGAAATGCATCAGAAAAAAATGTTACACAACGTCACCAGAATCTCCCAACCGTATTTTTTTTTGAAAAGTACATTGTTAGAAGAGTTATGCTCGTTTAAATAAGTTTTTAAGCATATGGTATCGTTTGTTCATAACCAATTTATTCAATATCATAAACGTTATTCCCGACACTCACAACACTGAAGTGAATACCGTCGATTCACTCATATTTGTGAGTCACTAAAATATAAGATTATGGAAAGCTCAATATTTATCTCTGCAGATTTCACGAACAGGACTAAAGACCATAATATTAAAAAGGAATCTTCAACGATAATCTTAATATTGAGTGTTCCTTAATCATACATTTTCTATTTCAATCACCAAAATGGTATTAATATGGTCGAAGCCTTCAGACATCAAATGTCACTGAAAACCTAGAGACATCAGAATATTACAAGACGCAACTTATTCCAGAACTAGGGAAAGTGAAATAAAAACATACATAGAAACCAGTAGACTTAAAGTCACTCTGAGTTCTTTTTATTATAGTTCATGGTGAAACAGTTGCTCCCACTGTGTAGTAAAATCCCTTCCTTTAACTCATGTAAATCAAATGTAAACTATTACTGTTCTCTCTACACACTGTCGTGTCCAGCCAGAACGAACGATGTCTACACTGACATAAACAGAGGTAAACAGGATATTATAAATCATCTTAAACTTTTATCGGGATAGAGTAGGCAATTAATTATTGAAATTGAACTACCTACCGTGATGAATATGTATTATGTAACAGTGAATGCAATAGATATATTTAAGTGGGAAATCTGATAATCTTAAGTATTTCTGCTTATCAACATGGATGTAGACATGCTAGGTATTTCACTAAGACATACTTTGTCAGATATGTTTAACTTGTAGTTTTATCAGTGCTATATCTGAACCTGCTAGATTCGGTCTTAGTAGGTCTTCTACACCTTACTCTTTATCCCACATGTTACAATGTATATGTTCTACCGTTGTAAATATTGGCATAACTTTAAGTGATCATGACCGAGGCACTAGTATTGAATAACACCTGACTATGTAAATAAGAAAGGATGTGACGAACTCTTTTTATTGTTAAGAAAATGGGTTAAATAGAGGTTACACAACGAGTTGTTGTTGAATATGGTATTTATTTC
>NW_018482977.1:0-2066 GCF_002113885.1 Mizuhopecten yessoensis
GATTGTTTTCCTATTCACAATATATATAATCTACATATACCGACTGTTAAAAAAATGTATTCTCGTCCTTTCATATGCAAATGTAGCCACACTGCAGATTTATCAGATCATTGTCAGCAAACATAATGTATATTTATAGTAAATGCTACAAAGGACATTTCAGGTGAGAGTATAACATTGGGTTAGACAATATCTTACTATTCCGTTACTTCTGATATATCTAGACCTGTGCTCAGTTGATGATACACTTGTTACTGAACAGTGAACCAGTAACAGATGTGCTGTTAGCTATATAGCCAGCTATAAGCTTTAACAGCATGCATTACCACATCATTTGTACATAATCAATAATTCACAAATGCCACAACAAGATTAACTCTGATGAGAGAACCTAGGTTTTTTTTAATTATTCTGCTACATGTAGCTTGAAAGCTTAAAATCTAATACATGTTTATATTATGTCGTCAGCCCTACATAAACTTGCTTGAAACCATTTTTAGCATCCAAGATCAAACAACTTTTCAATCATATTACCTCTGCATATGTGATGTGTATGATGCATCTATGGCGTAAAACAACTTAATTATTGATAATGTGTACATGTGTTTACAACCTGCACATCTCACACTGCAGACCTAACACAAACGCACTCTAGGTATACATACTCACATACTGTTTAAAAAACTAAATCTTGCATCCTTGATCATACCTTGGCTTGCCCATTAATAAAATCCACATTATGTTTATATAAATGTATATATTCCCATCACATCAATTAACTTGCAAACTTGAAATAATTTCTCTAATATCGTGATTAACAATTTATTCCCATATACATAATATATAATACATGGATAAAATGATGATGCATGATTTTATATACCGTCATATATATATAAATGTATCATATGGTAATTTCATATTAGCGCTATACACAAACGTACAGGCTTTTATGAAAGGTTTGCAAAGCTTACTCCATAATTTAATGTAAATAAATTCGAAGCCAGCATTTTTGTGTGTGTACATCTCATCAATGTCAGCGCTTTGCCACACTGGAGTGGGATGTCATTACGTAATCTGAGCTGGTGAGATATTTCATTATACAGATGAAAAGAGGACACATTCTCAGTCACAAACGCAAGCAAACACGATACTTCACTGGTTACACTTTCAGCTCTTCAGTAAAATCAGTTAGCTATCAAATATTCAACAACTCTTAACTCATGATTGTTTTGCAATTTGCAAAATAATTATTCTGACATTTAAATCTTTTAATTCAATAGATCAGTGAATTTATTATCCTGTCCTTCATTGACATTACAATAACATTTGACAATGGAAAAGTAATAGAATCCAGATTGTGAAGTTGATGGGAATACAATTAAGTCAATAGCTACATGTGTATCAGCCGCTATTGATGATGATCTTGATGACTTCATATTTATATTACGCTTCAGTCAGGAGGGAATGCATATATACAATTTCTACTTTCCTTCCATAATTTCATTATATTTTTTTATGTTCTAGAAAAAGTCAAAAGGACACCCCCAACCCGATTTTAACCCTGCATCATTTATTTGCACCTTATCAAATGCATTACAAATATAATTGGTCCTTACCATATTTTTCTCTCATTAAATCTACAACATCAAATTAGATATCAACTGTGAAAATAACATTCTATATGAATAACACAATAACATTTTTTTGTATCAATTTTCATACCGTGACGAGAACAAGGAGTAATTTTATCATGGAACTAATTTCTAACATAATACCAAGATTCAATTATTCCTTCATTTCATTTTTAATAAATCAAAATTTGTGCCTTCACTGCAGGCAAAAAAGTACAAACATGTCACAGCTTGATGACTTACTATCCCCAACAAAACCCAACCTGTTTTGCTGTGGCGACAAGCCAATATCTCCTAAACTTCCTCCATAGAAGAAACAAAACATCTTACTTTGATGAACGGAGTTGCAAATTAAAACAATTTTCCAACAAGATGCTACAATCAACGACACTTTAATCAATTTTGCATATATGAATATTAGAGAGAGAGAGA
>NW_018482978.1:0-2066 GCF_002113885.1 Mizuhopecten yessoensis
AAAAAAAGGCGGAGGATATTTCAAGAAATATACTGATATATACTCAAGAACATTTATTTCACGTAAAAAACGAAAATAACGCTGTGCGAAAAACAAAATGTATTTGGATATTTAATGACAGGGTTTCGTTGGAACAAATATTTTGAATAAAATTGTATGACATTGTGTTCTTTTTCTCTGCCTCAGGTTTGAAAACGGATACAATACATACGGAACAAGTTCATTTAGGAGTGCATCGCGGACAGACTTCACCAATCCGGATTACACAGATCCGTACTCCAACAGACTTCCGCCCGCTGATGTCAACACGGCCAAATTGGCCACCACGGTGTGATGTGACCAGGAACTTTGTCGACACCTTGGACTGACTTTTGACACGATCATGTGACTCGCTGTGAAAGACCGTCAGTGAGGTCGACTTGCTCGTATCAGACCAGGTGATGTGACCTGTGGGAACGTATTAGTGGGAAAGGTACAATTTCTACTGCCTTGTAGATGGACACGTGGTCAGAAAGAACTTGACGTGTGCTTGACAATGCCCAGTAGCAGACGTCAACATCAGCATTGCCGGACACAAGAATGTCGGTGTTAAGCATGTCAACAGTTATGTGCCTCTACCACTATACTAATATCTCCAATTGCGACTGGGATGGCCCTTCATAGCTTCCAATACATGGAGTGGTAGTAGTAAAGCGCCCTCTCAATATCTGGTCTGGTAGGGAAGTGTTAAAATGCAAACAAGTTAATTCTAACGCGTCATTACGGAAGAATGTGTCTGTTAGTCTCCTGGTCTACATCACCGAACTGAAAGTCTGAACTACTGATTGTTTACAAAGTGACATTCAGCATTTTATATCATAGTCTATGCACGCACTAGATGAACATTTCATTGCCATATCTTCATCTGTCATCTATGTACAGTACCGAGTACCGTACCACGTGGTACACCTCCTTAGATGTTGTGACGTATGAGAGAAGGCTGGACCTATCATTAGTTTTGATCAGTTTGTGTTTCATCATTCTGAACATCGATTACAACACTGCTTGAAGATGTGAGTGGACAGGGAGGTGTGTTATTACTGGAATTGAATATTAACTTACGACGTGAATTTACTTTATGAATGGGGAGATAGCACTATGCCTGTCAAAGAGGTACAACTCCATAGAGACATATAACGGTAACAGTGGAGTTTACCAAACGGCAGAACGTAACTGGTTTAAAAGGACACCTACCCCATATGCCTGGTGATATCGACAAAGAAGTTAATGCACTTTTTGACTGTTTTGTATCCAAGAAAGATGAACTCTCTTTCTTTTTTGTTGCCAGGCCATATGAAAGTATAAAATTTACCAAGTATGCATACTTTTTGAAATTTCTATGAGGAGATTATATGTGCTCAGAATAAAAAGCATAAATAGAATATGTGTATGTATACCCCAGGAAAATCATTTTTAAATGGTATATTTGAGCTGTTCTATCAGATCTTAGGAATAGTTAAGCAAATTCACAGGTTTAAAAAGTGCTCAAATATAGAGTCCGAAATCGGGAATGTCCCTCCAAAATAGAAGGAGTTGGCAAGTATGAGTACGATGTATGTATATACGAGCTAAGAAAGGAACTATTTCTGTCAAAAGGAGTAATTTGTTTAAAACAACCACCGAGTGACAAAACTGTGTCAATTAACAAGTCAGTCATTCGTTCCAGTCCTTACTGACATATTATCTTCCACATTCAGATGTGTGCCTTCGTAACGATATTGTAACATTTTCTAAATGTTGGAATAATAAGTTAGAGAGATATACCATAGCATCATTTACATAGCGTTTATACGGATCACCAGTCAGACAATCATACGTTTAAACCAGTCTTTTGTAGATGTTAAAGGTCAACTGGTGAAAAAACTTCGATATTTTATCTTCATCCATTGTGTTATGTACTCAGACAATCGTATATTTCGAATCATCCAGAATTTGTACTAATCTACCTACGTCGGGTGTGGCACAACTACGTATGGCTTTACTGACCTTTGTCACTGAACCGGGACCACAACACAGAGATCTCAACA
>NW_018482979.1:0-2066 GCF_002113885.1 Mizuhopecten yessoensis
TATCTGACGTCAATACCACGTTCGTGTCTCTATCTGACGTCAATATCATACATTTTTCTTTATCTGACGTCAATTTCACACACGTGTCTGACGTATAACTACGTTAGCACCACACGTTACTTTATTTGACGTCAATACCAGACACCTGTTATTATCTGACGTCATAAACACACCTGTGTCTGCATCTGACGTCAAAAACACACATGTGTCTTTATCTGACGTCAAAAACACACATGTTTCTTTATCTGAAGTCAACACCAGTATGTACAATAAAAAGGTAATTTAATAAAAAGGTAATTTAACGATCTGAAAATCGATAATGTTCAACTTAATGGTAAGGTGTCTGTCCTTGTTGGTCATGTTGCAAGTAAATATCGAGAAAAGCAGCTTAAGTAGAAGAGTCTCCAGTGTCCTTAATTTCAAGCTCGTAAGGTTATATACGATCGACGCGGTCAATAAACTTTAAAGAGCAAATTATCGACATATTTGAATGTGATGTTGAAGGACTTGGGTAGTTTTTTGTTACCAGGTATATTAACCTCATCAATTAATTCAACATCATATGAAAACAAATACAAATCGGCCAGAAAAGGGTCACAGTTTGTTCCCATAGAAACGCGTACAAGCTGCCGGAAAAGTTTGCGACTGAACAAAGATGTTGCCAACCAGGACCCAATAATTTTCGTTATTTCCTCACAAAAAAATATATTTACAACTTTATATGAATACCTCAGTTCGCCTTTCTTGGAAAATAAAGTTCTCATAATTAGAGAACGAAGGTGTTCCTTTAGTTTACTGTAAGGTATGGTTGTATAAATATTCAAAATGTCAAAGGTTTTGATAGAAGAACATTTATGAGGAGCGGATGTTACAGATTGGCCACAAGATACTTTTAATTCTTCAAAATCCGCATTAAATCCATTTCTCCAGTGTACTGCCATGATTTAATGGTCCTAAGCCTAGTTATAAGAAGTTTGGACAATGGCTTGACAGAGCAACTGCAACTGCCAGCGATAACATGTTGCTTACAAGGATCCTGGTGAAGTTTCGAGATCCAATGCAAACCAGCTAGGTCCGTATCTTTATCATCGTTTGATATTTTTTCGTAGAAGTAAGCATACTGGTTTCACAACGCGCGTCATATGTTTATCGCATTAATCTTGCCGGAGATTTTAATTCAAAATTTTAGAAAATATATATTTATCTATAGCAAAACGAAAACTGTCTGCTCGGAATCAAGGAATGATATTTTTACTCTGCAGTAAATCTATTCTTATTGATAGCAATTACAATCATTTAAAAAATAAAATGATAATAATGATTGCATTGATTGGAAATAATTAATTGCCGTGAATTTTTCATTTGCATCCGAGGTCAAAGGTGACTAATGAAAATCAGCCGAGGTCAAAGGTGACTAATTATGTAATGGAAAGCTACAAATGTGTGCGTGGTTACACTCTGCTGTTTGTATATTTACTGGGTCGTTTATAAGCTGCACACACTTCCGTTCTCTTGTCAGAGAAGAACTATACCGTCCGACGACGTCGCTATCGTTAACGTCATGTAGTTTCTAGGTCACATGGGTAAGGTCAAGTGGAGGTTAAGCATGTATTCGGGTTTGAAAGAGTGCAAATTTAAATTTTTCGTGTTCCTGTAAAAATAATATTGTTTTTTTACGCATTTTTACGATACATTTTCTTTGCAAAACACATTTAACCAATTTGGAATCACATGTTTACATGTATATGCAATTACATTAATAAATGAAATGTTAGTGCTATATTTATCTATATAAACGAAGGGGATTCATGTCATTCAGTCACTGTATAGATTTTTGCATGTGAATTCAGAAAAAAATAAAAAAATAAAAAAATAAACTAATCAAATTACCCGTAACATTCTACATTCAAACACATATCCAGTGTCTATAACCTACAAATTTTATATACGTGCAATGTTACGACGGAACCAGTATATACTGAAGTATGTCTCCATGGAGTTATCTTAATTTGTAGCCAGATTGGGTGGAGCAACCACAGATAAGGTTTAATGTGCTCAGAACCGCG
>NW_018482980.1:0-2066 GCF_002113885.1 Mizuhopecten yessoensis
GTACATGTTCATGTACATATATATACATGTCTAATACAATTTGCAGATTACTAATTCTTTCCACATGATATTTTGCAAAAACTTGTGTCTACATATTTCTGTTAGTTATATATAACGATTTGATACTTTCTTGTTTTACACTGATCCAAGCAAAAGCCTTAATCATACGATAAAATAAGGCCACACCCCAACTACGATCATGTATGATGACAGTGTCCATAGACGAAGGGCCACTCATGATCAAGGGCCATTAAAAAGTGCTGTCTCCCTGAAATGTTATAGCTTGGACTGTCCGACATAACATGTACAGCTTCAATGTGGCATGACATCCCATCCAGTCACATTCTTGTTATAGCTTATGGGCTAATCAGAGTATAGCCAGAACTCCGGGAGGAATTGATTAGAAACAGAACCATATCAAATATGATAGTTCAAGAAAAGGAAAAATATCCAAAGAGTTGCATATTGAGACAGCTGATTCATTTTGATATCTTTTTCTGTGATCTGTATGTGTTCTCCTGTTTTGCACTGGTGAAAAATAGCAGGATTCTTCAATACTTGCGAAATAGCTATGGTAGTCAATGGGAAACTGCTAATTATCCTTTGTGCAGTGGTCCATTCTGACTGGACTAAGAATAATCTAAGACCCATCCTCTAACTACATGTAAACATTTATCTGTATGTAGTGTAACGGTACAGGTAATAGGTCCCTTAATCTACACTGTGTATGCAGTTCCAATGGTAGAAAACAGATCAAAAAGTTTACGACTGTATAAAACTGGTGTTTGTATATATATAGGTTTGTCTATGGAGTGACAATCTTGCTGTACAATAATTATACGGTTACATATATATATGCATGTACACGGATATAACATATTAGGATTACATGGAAACCAGAGTCGACTCTTAACACATGTTATATAAAACAGTATGTACATCAACTTACATATAAACCTAAACATAGATCTTGTTAATTTCAAAAAATAATTACAATTGATTATTCTGTATATGGTGTTAATGTTTGTGCTGAGGCAAGTTTCATTACCGACGTACATGTAGCAACCTGAATGAAATATCACAAATATCTCGTATTTAAGAGGATAACAGGAAAATCAATAGTAGTATCAATCCGCTACATCCTCACATGTAAAACAGACGAGATAATGTGGGACTGGAGAAACACCATCACAGACAGTACCAGTATCTAATGCTAGTCATCCACAAACTTCAGAATGGGTCACAGTGACCTACATGTGTGAATGAATTGCATTCACAAAATTACAGGCGTTGATTTCAATGTTTGAAATATGGCACCATGCAGATCAGTGAAGACAAATATAGCTCTGACCTTTTACAAGAGTGGGTTGAGTAAAATCAATTTTCTAATTGAGAGCCGCCCAGCTTAGCAATTGACTAAAAGGGGGAAAACAAGCGAACTGTCGATATTACTAGAGCTGCAGCGACTGCAATATTAAAGGTGTGTACTGGTGAAGATTCTGTTCCATAAATATTTAACGATAAGATCATACATATAGTATGCAGATGACGTCACATCCAGGTATTGTTAAATTGTCACAGGTGTGTACAAGAATGTGTCTGTGTGCATACTACTGGTGTATATTGGGGAGTGTTCACATATTTATATTCCCAGCTTAAATTACCTATTTACAGACACATCCTGTGCTTTTAAGATACACACAATACAGGATTGCTTATGTAATCAATATATATTATAAACAGAATAATATTTCTGTATCTTTACAAATCACCATATATATATATTATATAGTGTTACAGATCAATAATGGTGATAATGATAAGTCGGAGAGATGCTGATTTATACAATGTAGCATTTCTAGGTCATCTACCTTACATTACTGTAAGTGTTTATTATTTAAAAATTCCATCCATATTTAATTAAGAGTATCTTTTAAGCTAAATCAGTGGTATTTTCTTCAACAGATTGAAAAATAAAACATAGCACATGTGTGTATAACAGTGTTTTACCTTGCTTTAATGCTAGTGAGTCATTTCCTGTCAAGTTCTGGTAAGTTTGATAACCG
>NW_018482981.1:0-2066 GCF_002113885.1 Mizuhopecten yessoensis
CATGTCGTGATCAAGTCAGAACATGTTGTGATCATGTCGTGATCAGGTCAGAACATTTCGTGATCATTCAAGAATTCTGATCATGCAAGAAAGAAGGAATTTTGGTAAAAAAAAATAGTTAAATGTTTGCTGAAATATTTTCATGCCAGCATTCATGTTTGTGTAATTTTGTTAAAAAATGCAGTTTTCCACATGTGTAGTGTTTGTTCACAAATTCTAAGATTCCAACATTAGATAAGTTCAGATATGGGTAATAGGAAGGAAGTAGTGAAAAGTATATGCGTTCACTGGGGATAAAACCCACGACCCCAGATTTTCTAGTCGGACGCTCTGCTGCTGAGGTAAAGGGAAATTGCCTCTTGCCCAGGCTAATAAGGTGACTTTGTCATTATGTACAATGCACATCCTTTACACTTCTTCCCCCTTTTCCAAGTCTTCACCCTTGAAGACATGAAAATCACAACTCAGGTTCTTTTGCTCCCCGCCTGGGGTTCTCCACTACCTTGAATTGAGAAGGTCATTGGCACTAGTTTGTAATATGAAGGAAGGAAGGAAAAGAATAGTCGTAAATGTGAAAGAATTGTGGTTCATCATGTCATGTTTGCAAACATTTTTACCTCATTGTAACCCATCTTGAGTGGTGTTTTCCAAAAAATGGCAGCAAATCAGTTTTATTGTTCACATATGATCATGAATTGACAATGTTGCTCCATGATTTGAAGTAAAGGTGAATTAGCAACATACATGAAATGTATTTCCTTATTACTTTCTCATACCTGTTAATTTTGTGAAATGTTTAAGTATACCGAGTCACAATAGTACACCAGACAACATCAGTGTTTTGTAGATAAGACAATATGTTGGAATATTCAGGTGTCCGATTTGTCAGGCTGACTGTATATATCACCTGATATGGTACCGGTAATAATCCTGTCAGACCACATTTCATGTTTGTCCCCAACAATAAACATAGCCCTCCACATATTAAATTTTTGATGGTTGACCTTGTTGATGTTTAGATGACAGCTATAGTAAGAGTAGATATATAGGTCTATAATGTCATAGTGACAGACAACCCTGACCTGGGTAAGGTATCCAAGGACCTTTAATTTAAGCCTGGCTATGATAGCAACTATCTGACCTGCGATCTAACCTACGTCTTTCTGATGCTTATTCTGATGCTTAGACGGTATGCTGCAAAGGTAGTACTTGTTTGCACACAAAGCTGTGATGTGGTAGTGGTATCTTATATAAACATTAATATTGATGGTTTCCTTCTGTTGTGTGTTGCTATAAGGAACATGGGAATCCAGGTAGTTGGAATAGTATATTAGTCTGGTGTTCACTTTGATCAGTATGTTAACCTGTAGGTCAGATGGTCAGATGTAGTACATGTAGAATAATCTGAAGTCTTTGAGGGTTCCTAATATGCTCTCTTTTAATCATCTTCAATTCTTTTTCATCATAGTCCAAAATGAAGGTATGGTTTTTCTATTGGTTCTAATGATTTATCAAAGCATTGTCATGCCAGAAAACCCCCAGCTGAACCAGTATATAGTTACTGTTTTTGGCAGTAATATGTGGATCCTTTATTCAAACTCTGGTGATCACAGAATTTCAGCAAGATTATCATCCATATGTGTAGAGCAATTCTGCAACTAAAAGTCATACTTCAAAAGGAAAGAGATCTGTATCAAATTTTAATACCTGCAGTGCACCCAAACAAATTCATCATTCTAATTTTGACTATTGTTTGGGGATCAGAAATGGGATGATTGCAGTCTCTTGTGGAGGAAGCTCCGTTAATAGAATGAGTATACATGTAAATGTTTTTAGAATTTCCGTGTATCCCTTCTTATTGTCCTTTACTGTACATATGTATTGCTTTCAGCTGTGTAACTCTGTATGGGTAACTGTGTTGTTGTGGGCTATGGAACTGTGTTGTATGCTAGGTTACTGTGATGTTGTTAGCTGTGAAAGTATATTGTTGTGGGCTGAGTAGCTGTGTTGTTGTTGGCTGTGTAACTGTGTTATTGTGGGCTGAGTAACTGTGATGTTGTGAGCTG
>NW_018482982.1:0-2066 GCF_002113885.1 Mizuhopecten yessoensis
CAATACCTGCTCATAAGAGAAGATAACTCTGCAATACGCAAAGACAGAATTGTAATGAATATGACTATTAGACCATATCATTGAACTTACCAATTGTGCAGAACTCCTCTCGTCCTTTGAGATAAAATATCCTGATAGCAAACACATAGACAGTGTTCCTGCGGCCCACCTCTGCCCACGACGTACACTCAGGGTCCATCACGATTTGTGGCCTAGATTGCTCTGTAGAAGCTCTTAGGGTCAGGTTTTCCACATTTAATATCACACCTAAGAAATACATTTTAAATTTAAAAAAGGTTTGCAAAATCTTTGAAAGGAGGCACGAATACTGCATCAATATCAAACCTGAGAGTGGCCAAAAATGAGTGTATCACACCTGAGGAGTGGAAGGAATGAGTATATTACACCTGAGAAGTGGACAGAATAAGTGTATCACACATGGGGAGTAGACAGGAGTGAGTGTACTAGTATCACACCTGAAGAGAGGACAGAAATGAGTTTCTCAAATTTGACCTTCACAGTTTTTTTGGATGATGTAAAGATATTCATAAAAACGTCATTTAACTTTTGACTATTATTGACTACAAAATATTCTTTAAAAACACCTGAGATGGAAAACTGACAAAATCAGTCCTAAACAAAATGAATCATCTTTATCTTATCAAAGATGCTGTTACATGTATCAACAACTTGGACAGGAGTAGGGACAGCACTCACCTGGCAGAGGTTTTCGTGTGAGTTTTTTGTTCAGTCCTTTGATGGTTGATGTCATGGTAGTATAGTATGCAGCAGACACTCGATGGGTTGGTTCTGAGAGATGTGCAGCGATGTCTCTCCTTTCTGGGACCGGCTGACTGCCCTTCTTATTGGTGATGTCAGTTACCGTTGTGCTCTGTTCACCAGCCTTTTCATCTTTATCGTTTCCTTTATTGGTGCCTGGGGGAATCAGAGAGCTTACCACTGTTGTCAGCATGTCATGTGCAAAGTTACCTCCCCCTGAGCTTATAGCCTGTGTTTTTTCCCATTGCACAGCTGTACCCTGGTCCTCATCTGTATAAGGCTCCCCAGGAATGGCTGTTGTGTATCCGATCTGGGCCACCGGCATGGTGTCAGAAATTCTTGGGACCAACCATAATCTACAACACGAGAAGTGGTACGTACTATTTCATTAGTTCAGATGTTGGATCTGTAACAGATCAGGTAAAATGCATGACCAGACCAGGAATTGAACCCAGGATCCCCAAAGATTTGATGAAAGCTTTAAGCAGTTGAGCTAACAGTTAGCAGGTGATGAAATCAGTTCAGTTACACTTTTTTAAAACCTATTTTCAGGTATCCTCTTGTACACGGCCAGTGCTTGCAACAAGGAGAGGACAGATGCACAGCCATACCTGGATTTGAACCCAGGACCTCAGAACACTAGACGGATGCTCTAACCAATTGAGCTACATGTATCTGGTCACCGGTAAAAATAGACCCAGTCCAATTCCACTGTTGATCTATTAAATTCAATTATTGTATACACTATTCATTGGGACAACAATCATTAAAAAAGAACATTGCAAGTTGCATAGAAAGTAATTGCAAAACGGTAAACAACATGCTTAGCAATTCATTTTTTCTAAACTTCTTCCTAAATTGGGATAACAGTGAAGTAAGGGAGAAATCATAATCAGTATTAGTTTATAAAAAACAATTGGACTATACCTCAGTCCCATGACGAATCTATTGACGCCGTATGAGGACTCTGAATGTAACACTCCTTTGGTGTCGTACTGATCTTCCTCTACCAGTTTATAGCTGATGGATTCACATTTCCAGACAGTAAAATCCTGGTTTGCATTCAGCCATGCATTAGCTTGGTCAACGATGAAGCTGTAATAAAAGAAAAAAAACTAACTCTTGTTCCAATGTCTAATAAAGACAAAATTATTTATTCTTTCTGGAGTGAGTAGTAAAAGTAAAATGATAAATCTATTTATGAAACGAGTATAAAGAATTGTAACAAGTTGAATAAATCTCATATGAAATGAAAACGAGTGTAAGATAATTTTTATCACATAATC
>NW_018482983.1:0-2067 GCF_002113885.1 Mizuhopecten yessoensis
TTTTTTTTTTTTGCTTGTTCTTTTTCACTTTAAAGAATTGAAAGGCCTAGATATATGTAAACAATTTACCTGTTTACAAACATACCAGTCAACTAGTTGCTGCTCATCGCCAATGAGTTAAATTTCAATTTTGATTTAATCATTAATTGCTCAAAAGCAAACTTTTACTTTGTACGTTTTTTCATGGTCGGATGTTTCCGGCTAAATAACCCTGATATGTTTACATTCATGTTGATTTCTGTTTTGTAAAGGTAATTTTTCAAGCACAGGTAGATTTTTATCCTCCCCATCTAAAAATAAAATAGCCTCTTTCATTTAATTTTAGATTTTCCACTGAAGTTTTAATGCTTGATGTCCTGTAAATAAAAACAACTGCTTGTAAAAGACTTTTCTATGCGTTTTGAAATGTACTTTTCAGTTTGATCATGCACTTTTCAGATGAACTTAAAAAAGATCGTGCACTTTTCAAGTGAATGTATAAGATCATGCCATATATTTAAGTCTAAGGAAAAATTGTTACTGACAAATTCATTTTGAAGTGAAATTGAATTTGATTTATTTAGTGTTTTATCATGTTGAGAAGAAGGGAAAACAAATAATTTATATGTACCAAACAAATATAAAATTCCCTCTGCTTTTTCTGTGAACAAGGTACGATGAATAATGATCCTTTTGAAAGTAATTTGTGAAATTCTAAATATGTTTTTTTTCAGTTTTCTGTAAATGTTTCTTATATTTTGTTTTTAATGAGAGTGATGAGAATATTTTTGTCTACTGATGCAAATAATTCATTTGTTAATACAGCAATATGTATTTTTGAAAGCAACATAGGAAACTTTGCAGAATTTAATACAATATTTTTTCTGAAAAATTTATGTACAGTACCAATTTCTTAGGTAAACTTCAGCATTTATTACACACATGTATAAGCTTTGATCTGGAATTTAACAAACGTGTATATAAAAAAAATGACCCAATTTGAAATATGCTTTTATTTAATTAAAAAGTGAGATCCATAAGACACAGAAGTTTTTTTAATTGTTTATAAGCCATAAAATCTGTTTTACAACTGCTGGTAGATGTTACTTTATAAAAAGAATACCTTATTAGCTCCTAAACTTAACAAGTGGCTCCTATGAACCATGGGCTCAAGTTTAATAAACCATACAATATGTTAATTACTACTGAGAAGGACAATATTAATAAACAAATTAAGATATGACCAATCGGACATGGCCTAGATGATATCTTTTTGACAGCTAGGTGTAACACAGGTAAAATGATAGTAAGGAAATGTTGGATTGTCAGTCATGCTCAAAAGGATATTTTAAACATGATTTGGTTTTTATATTTGTGAACATGTTTCGGTTTTATAGTGGATTATTAGTGAGATATATATGTTGCAATGTCTGTGAAAGAGAAGAGGTTGAGAGAAGGGAAGTAACTCCCAATAAAACAAGCAATGCTTTTTTTCTCCCCAAGCACAAATACTTGTAAATGAAAATCCAAGTGCAACTCTAAAGGTTGCCATGGTTACAAGATAGCTGATGCATATTAAAAATACGTTATAAATATGCTGTATTCATGTATTTTTTATAAACACACAGGAAGTTGGACGAAGATAAAGCTTTAAATATTTCAAGCTTTTCTTCCATTATCAAAAACAATGTGTAAAATGCTATCTTATTTGAAAAATTGTTGAAATGAACAGTATTTTGTAGAAATTTTCCTAAAGGTTGATATTATATCTTCTCCTATCCTGCAAAATATCATTCATCGTCAAATCTCTCAAAATTTCCTCTTTTTAGATGCTCATAATAAATTTTAAATGTTTTTGGGTGAATTGTTTTGCGACTGTCATACACGATTCAGAAAATGTAAAGTATATAGTCATTTTTTTCTGAGATACAGTATGCATAGTATTGAAAATGCATATGAGCAGGTTATAAGTGTGTAAACTCATTGAATTGATCAAACTTGTTATTTAATTTGGTCTATAAGAGACAGGTGGGTTATCAGTGCTTTAAGCATTCAAGAAACCTACTGATGATCATTGGCATTGTTTTG
>NW_018482984.1:0-2067 GCF_002113885.1 Mizuhopecten yessoensis
TTCAGGGGTTAATGAGTAAAAATGTTAGGAAGAGGATCAATAGAAATATCTGTCTACAGAGACCTTAGAAATACCTAGTTTGCATTTCCTTTAAACAGATGGCCAAGAACCGTGCTCAGAAGTTGGACTTTCTTAACGCCGTGTTGTAGCAGATATAAAGGACCAGACTTCTCACTCCATATCAGTTATTGAACACAGCAGAGGATTTATGTACATAGTATAACCATAGTGTAACCGATTTTAGTATGAAATAAATAAAATATATTACGCATTGGTATTTCGAAATATTTTTGTAACCGTTCAACCATAATTTCCCATGGTGCACAGCCTGTGTTGCACTGGTACTGTCGTATGCCAGAAACTTGTTCTTGTCCCCGAATACATCAATATCAATATCACTTGAGAAAGTGTATTGGAGATTTATAGGAACTCTTCCATTGAGTGCAATTCTTGGTGTGGTTAAATCTACCGAAACACCAGTTTATTATACTTTGTACATGATGGGACAGAAGTCGAGATAAAATCACTGGTAAAATCTTCTGTGTGTAGAAACATGCATTGGTGAAACGAATACTTCATTAACAATGTTAAGCATCTAATCTCAGTTTGGGACATGACCTAAACTGGGGATGTCATCTAGTCAAACGTCCATACACGAACTTGCACCCCAAACGATCATTTGAAATTCTCAACCTCACCATAGCAGAAAGTTGGAAGTTTGAAAAGTACTGTTCTAAAACTAACAAGAGAATACCGAAGTGACAACAAAATAGTAAATTGATGTCGATAAAAATAGGACAAAATGTGAACGAAGGAAAGATTTACATTGAAACTACTGAATAATAGGACCAGGTATCCCGGAAGGGAAAGCGTCTTCTGCTATACGTGGACGACAATCAAGTAACATTTCGTCCTCAAAGTGAGAAGTCGTGTAGTGGTGACATCGACACAATGAGAAACACTAGTGAGAATAATCAAAGACATCGACCATCACGTCACATGTCCTTTGAAATTGATTTTCTTATTCATGTTTTGTTTCATTCACGAACTTTTTTAAAAGTTTAAAACGACTACATTGTAACAAAACTACTACATTGTAACAAACATAAACAATGTTGACTACGGCAGTAGCTTTTACTACAGGAACGTGTGTTGCAAGACTCACTTAACTACATAATAAGTACATGCTCGTATTGAGCACTAAAACAA
Source organism: Mizuhopecten yessoensis (assembly GCF_002113885.1). Lineage (NCBI taxonomy): Eukaryota > Metazoa > Mollusca > Bivalvia > Pectinida > Pectinidae > Mizuhopecten > Mizuhopecten yessoensis. The sequence goes on from NW_018482984.1 coordinate 1,210, forward strand.
GTTCTATTTGATCAATAATTACAGTGAAATAAGAGAAAGTTTTACGGGATGTCGAATGTTTACTCTCGAATCGAGATGGGCTTTTGGGTGGCAATTGTCATACAACAGCAACTATTTATTTTAAAGGGTATCTAGAGTGATATATTAAGCATGAAATATGCTAGGATATGATATACATAATGAGCAATTTGGGAATAATATTCGTCCGAGCTTATCCTGTATTATAGAATAAAAATCTTACTTTACATAGGGCAACAGGTGTTCTGCTGAACACAAAATCCAAACTGTTGTCTGATGTAAAATGCTGATCTACAATTTGGCCGATGATCCAATAAAATCTCTTTTGATAGCGAAATCCAAATCGGCAACTCTTTTTTTTATCATCAACTGAAAACAAAGTATCGTATCATTTATGGATTGTCATTATTCCAACTCTGAAATGTTAACTGTTGTGCCATCTTATTTGGAATATTTCACGTGAAATCAACTCTATGATGTGTCATCAGTGTGTGATTTATGTGGATTCTGTATGTAGAATCAGTAAATAAGCATTGAACTGTTGATCTAAGGTATTTATGGTATATTTGAATGACACAGCTTTGCAAGCAAACAACATAATACGCACTAGCGCATTGTGATTTGTTGTGTCATTCAAATAGATCATAAATGCCATACAAAAACAGAGCAATACTTATATTTACGTTTTCTCCACCTTTAACGGGTTTTTTAAGTTACCAATTTTAATTTAATCTAAAATTCACCCCTTATCGACAGATTGAGCATTTATTTAAAAACTTGAACAGTGTATTGTCGCGTGCTGATTGGCTAAGAATTGTGTCTCGTGGTGCATGTCATTTA
>NW_018482985.1:0-2069 GCF_002113885.1 Mizuhopecten yessoensis
TTGAATATATTTTTCATGTTATGGAGCTATAACACAAAAAACCTTTCAAATGTCATTTCTATTTGCCCCTAAATAGAGCTCAGAGAAAGTGCCCCAGTATTTACAGATGTTCCTCATTAGTCGCATCTTATGATAGCATGTAGTTGGGTATTACAGTGGTGAGATTGGTAGATAATCACGCAAACTAGCATGGTACGGCAGCACAGAGACAAACATGTATGCATTACACTAATAGATAAACCGTCGGTTGTATAATCGTAAAAATGTTTTTTTTTATTTGTTTACTCTGTTCAGACTTTTTATAGAAATGAGAGGACAGTTGTCTCTGATGTTACTATGGTGACAACATGGCCTCTTTCCCGTCTATAGCCAAAAATAGATTTATATTAGTAATGGTGACAACATCGCCTCTTTCCCGTCTATAGCCAAAAAAAGATTTATATTAGTAGGATGTTAAAAGCCATCATTGCCAAAACCAAATACCAATTTCCTTTAGGTTCTAATTTGTGAAAACAACTATCTAAAGGAAGAAACTAGTATAGATGATATATCCAGAAAATCTCCGAGAAACCTTGGAGTCTTTGTCATGTAGACTGTATAATGTATTCATGCGAGCCATTAAGTCCTATTATTTTTTGCATTTTACATTTGAATATAAACCAATGTTATATTTATACAAAGGTCGTGTTTTCTTCAACAATTACGGATTTATATTATTGTTTTGTCATATCTAAGATAAGGAAATAACCCCCTTGAGTGCACCAGACACCCTTTTTCAATCAAACTGTTGTACTCGTTCTTTAGCATGTAATACAATAAGACGAAGAAAAAGTTTGAACAAAAACAATAATTATCATTTTCATTATCATATCACCAACTGACGGATTAATTATATAAAACATTTCTACATGATGGTTTAATGATTCCGTACAAACCCTGCCTTATATTCCTACGTAAGAACGACAAATCACGGCTTATATGATTGATGAATACATGTTCAGAGCTGGGTATACGTGGCAGTCACGAACCGAGTTAGCTGTGTATACAAAGGTAAGTTCGGTATAATATAGTTTATCATGATTTAAGAAATGATACATTACCTTTTTACCTGAACGTGTTGTTTTAACATTAGTCATTTGCAACAGCAAACATTTTAGAGCCGATTGACCGTAATCGAACTTCTATTTTTAGCGAATTTCCTAATGTTGATGTTACTTTGATGATTAGCCATCAAAGTATACTCAACCAAAAACATACGGCTAAACGGTCATGAATGTTATCTGACTCTTTATTTAAACACGTTGAAAAGAATAGTATATATATTTGTAAGGTCTTTACCAATTGCTGATGGGATATAGGTTTGTCATTCTCTTTATTACAGGACTGCTTGTTAGATGCACCTATTTGTTCGTACGTCAAAAATGGTGACACGCAAACGAAAGACGAAGGGCAATACACAAAAAGAAAAGCCTTCAGAATATAATTCCACAGAAGATATATTTAAAGATCACTCTTATAGCAGACAACGAGATATATTTGGTTTCGAATTCCAAGAGTTGACATCATGGCTGTCATTTGTAAGATTACTTTACCGACCGACAGATCCGGCTGGTATAGGTGTATTACGAATAATGGCTGGTAAGTGAGATTTCACATGATACAATGTTTTAATGACTTTATATTTACATTCGATCGGTGTCTAGTTTGTATACTCTTGTGAACCTGTAGTAAGCTAGAATAAGACAAAAAAGGCAAATTATTCCATGTAGAATAGAAGTTATGACAAAAGACAATGGACGGCTATCTGTGGGTTTTACCTATAGTGACTTACCTGTGTGATGTTTGCAAAAGATACCTGTTGTCTTAAGTACAATTGTTGTGTTATATTCTTAAATACCTCTTGTGGTGGAAGAAAGGTTGTTAACTTTTCAAACAAGTATCAATGTTTTTGAATGCCACCACTACAAGAAGGATAAAAATCCCTCTGTGATAGAGATCGAGTTACAATGGTCGTATCTTTGTACTACAAACCTTGTCCTATTTCTTTTTTTTTATTTTAATGACGAAAT
>NW_018482986.1:0-2069 GCF_002113885.1 Mizuhopecten yessoensis
GATACTGGGTGTGATATGGAAAAGGGCATGTATTATTCTCTATTTCATGGCGATATAAAACACGCGCCTCGTGAGTTGCTCTTTATGTAAGTAGTTTGATTCATTGCAGTAAAATGAATGTCATAATGTTATCGCATAACATTTATTATCAATTCTTTTTATTTCAAAATGATCACCATTGTACCCCTATGTACGCAATAACAATCTATATTTATACATATACTGTCTTTGCGATATATCGGGCAGTATTTCATACCACATGGTTACTTATTGAGTTACCCACAATGCGTTTTACCATTACTAAGTCATTTATTTATCGTAAGGAGGAGGTATGGTCCTAGGAGAGAACTCGTATTCAAGGCAGTGTTACGGGTTTTTTTCTGTAGAACACACAAAAAAAGTTTTTTAACGCTTGTCATATTTATCTTACGTAATTTTGATTGCAGGTCTAGGCTTCTAACTTCTATATATTAACATTCGAAAAAATCTGATATTATTTTCTCAGATTTTAGCATACGTAAAGCATCAGTATACCGTATGGAACTTGGCTCTTTGTCAGTGTTCTGTTCTATACAACCATTCCATCTTTGGTTTATGGTTCAACCATTTTGGCAAGCCTCCAAACAATAATGCGAGTAGAACAATGAGTACGTAAATATTTACGAAACTACTGGTTGAACGAACCAGATCATTATATCCACCTCCTCATTTTCCAGTGTGTATATCATATCTGAGATTCAATTAGTGACTTTGGCTATGAGATGACTATCCGGAATACAGCAAACCGCTCCGGACTGATAATTAGCGAGGTGTAACCAATGCATCATCGACGTTCAAGGTCGAGGATCTGACACTTAATGAACAAAAACACGTTTGTTTTTCTCCTTTGTACAAATTATTCATTAGAAAAACGTTCATCCATTTAGTATATACGGCGTGACATGATTTTGTACTGGTGGACGGATATTGCCAAACTGTGACACTAAGTCATTTTTTAAACGAAAACATATCGGCAACTAAGCAAGGTAACAAAAACCTTCGCGCGCTTACATCCGGGCCAACAAGAGTGATAAATATTAGTTGAGACACGAACTAAGATAACATCTAATTCCGTCGTTGAGATAACTTGTTTCATAATTGTTGTAAAATATTTTTTTGTAAATACAAAATACTATATTTCGCGAAAATGATTCCCTCGGTGTGCAATTTTTCTTGTATTTTGTGGTTAATAAACTCCAATTATACTAATTGTGATATGAAAATTTATTACAATTTGTAAAAACACGATATTTTTTGTTTGAAATGTATTGCGTTATGTTGCAAAAGGCAGAGCAGGCTGTTGATACTACAGCGGACGCGTGCCACCAGAGCTGACATGGAACCAAGTGAACAGTTCGTTCTATTCCAGATAATTTGCTTGGTCTCCCAAAGGATGCCAGCTACACAGTACCAACGAGTGCCACACGTACAGGTCTGTTCCATGGGGACGTCAACATTTGAATTCAAACACGAAGAATGGTTAAAATATAAAGAGATGTTTCTAGTTTACAATTAAAGTGCAAACATTTCGTGATTGTTATTTTCGAAAGTTCTAGTAACGCATTTCATCATAGATATATACTACACTACTCTAACCTAAACAATAACACTTCATCTGTTAACGTTCATACTGGCAATGAACACCAACTGAAAAACAGGTCAATTATTAGATTAACCTATTGAAAAATGTTTTAATTTGGCTGAAAAATAAACGAATTCATCAAAATTCTGTCTCCAATTAAAACCGGTGTATAAAACGTTGTATCGTATATGTTGTGTCTAGAGAAGTGGTGGTAATTAGTATCAACACTTACAATTATGACGTCAATAAAATTGGGGTATGGTATTTTATGAAAGCCACCTGCATTTGGAAAGATTATACATTGGCAATGCAAACAAGTGTAAAATTACATCGAAGACAAATACTATTTTCTTACATAAAGTATATTTCAGATTAACATATACAAATGTAAATGTACTAATATAATATTCCACCATGTACTACCGCGATATTCCATCATGTACTTCCG
>NW_018482987.1:0-2069 GCF_002113885.1 Mizuhopecten yessoensis
CCTGTTCCGTGAGTTACATCAGCCACTACAAGGTACCATTCCGAGGGTGTTACGATCGGTTCAATGGACCATTTCTAGACGTGAACTACCGTAACGTGATGACATCTCTAGGGAAAGTGTGAACCAGGTGTCGTCACTCACACTCACCGGAGCTGGTGCCCGTTCATCCCTTTCATAAATTAACTATTATATATAGGTTTAGTCGTGTGGATAGCGTTTATATTGATAGTTACAGTATGATGTTTATAAAGCCTTACGTAAGGGTTGACGGTCAGGTTAGGTAGCCATCACCTTGTTAACTATTAAATGGACAGCAGTATTCGCTTCAATGAAGATGTTAAAGGTCATCTTTGACTGATCCATTTTGTCTGGTCATGCTGATGATGTAGACCGTACTTTATCAGTTGCCTTGGGGAAGCTTAGCTCTACACAACAAATGACCGTTACAACGTGAACTTGTTCGCGAAGGTTGGCCAACAGTGTACAAGACATAAATCACAGTCGTCTGACTCAGACGCACACCAAAATAACACTGTATTTACATAGCTTCCTGTTGACAGTGCACATGTTCCGACTTCGTATAATCCATATGCATGTGTTTGTCCATTATTATTTATTAAACGAAGGAATTGTCAACTTGTCAACTCCAAAACCTATGAAAGGTCAAAATGCTCGTAAAACACGATTGCGTAAGCATTGAGCACAGCATAACTATGTATGGTTTATGGGTTCTGTGTGATTGTGATCAATTCAGCGCTACCTATCCCCTTCTTAAACATGGCACAGACGATACCAAGACAGGAGGTAAACCTATCGCTATTACACCGGCGAAAATGGCCCAAAAGGGGAACAATAACAGCAGAATGTCATGGAGCAAGTATTTAACAACAATAACATCAAAACTGCAGGAAATTAACATAAGTAAAATATAAAAGACATACAGTGGTTTGTATAATAAAATAACTTTAGAATGTAACGAATTTTGGAAACGTTTTACCAGATGCTGTGAAGTGAGATGTTAGCCTACCTTTGGTAGATGGTTTGGCAGACTGGCAGCACACGAATCCCAGGAACAGGATACCCACACAAAGAGGCAGCAGTATTCTGTAAATGTGTGCCATGTGCCCTGTTGTGTACATACAGGACCATACGACACGCGCTGTTACCGGTATGTTATTCCCACTAATTACAGGTAATAACAGATATTGGGCTCTGTAACATCCATACAGTCGTAATAAAATCCAAAATAAAGAATTCCGGTATTTCCACACACAATCACAGAGTTACTAAACAGAACATCAGCTTTAACAGTCCACTTAGAGGATCTAGGAGATATATGAAAGCCCTCTGGTTACCTGATCGTGGCGATACGCTTCGCTGAACACAGGTGTCAAGCTAGTGTAAAAACATGCAACTGATCATGACACCAACCAGGACTTAGAGAGATAGGCGTAGCTGCTTGGAAGCGACTTTCCGCCTCTTATCATACCTCCGTGATTGCCGAGATATATCCACTTAAATGATTAGTTTTTAGTATGTTGTACAGGTAGGGTAGGCAATGATGGCTGTGGCCTCCGGTGGCCTCGCGACTACTCGCGCAGATCAGCGATAAAACGTATGGACCTCAGGCGCACTCATACACCTCCGGCCAATCACTGGTCAGTCGCTTTACATTTGACCACGAGATGACATGTCGTATATAGTCAGATAAAAAAAAACACAAGAGAATGACCCCTGTCGGCACTGGACGGAGTGAGGCAAACATCAAAAGGATTACTTAGTCTGTTGAGAGTTAAAATATTTTGAGCAGGTGTTGACAATACGACAAAAAACACCATCGGCATTTTAGACGAACAACATCTTACGAAACAAAAAATAGAAACTTCAATTACATAACAAAAGTAAAAGGCGTAACTGTAACATCATTATACCCAATGACAAAAATGTAACATGCGTTTGTAACAATCGACAGAAATGTAACATCAGTTATATACCAAGCGATAGAAATGTAACATCAGTATTAATATATACCAAACGACAATAATGTAACATCGGTTATATACCAAACG
>NW_018482988.1:0-2070 GCF_002113885.1 Mizuhopecten yessoensis
ACCTTACATTATGACGTAACCTACATTACATTAGGACGTAACCTACATTGCATTAGGGCGTAACCTACATTACATTAGGATTTAACATTAGGACGTAACCTACTTAACATTAGGATGTTACCTACATAACATTAGGACGTAACCTACATAACATTAGGACGTAGCCTACATAACACTAGGACGTAACCTGCATAACATTAGGACGTAACCTACATTACATTAGGACGTTACCTACGTTACATTAGAATCTGACCTTCTCCGTTAATTCCTTTCATTTGATATTCTGTCGTTCGTCTTAACGAAGCTTTATGAAACATAAAGTTAAACAACAAATAAAACATTTGGGATTCGAAATATTGCCGTCGTTAATATGTCCCGATGCCTACTTCAAGAGTCTGTAGAGTAAAGTCTTTCTTCATATAAACATTTAAAAATGTTTAGACCACACTTGATCTTTGTGAAGGACGCCTTCATTTCGTTTCGATATGATAGCTGCTAGCATACATGATGGAATTTAATGCGTCATCTTTCTGTTAAACTTGTGATAAATACATTTCACTTCTATCGAAGATAAACTGAAACTAGAAAGATCAACTGCATGTTTCTATGGCCTGGTCAGATCGTGTTTTGCTCTTTTTTATTGGCACTAAGGATTATCTTGGGCTGAACTGACCAGTTCTTACTCCTACACGAACACTGAATGGGCTGATGCTGGCTATCGTCAAAAGGATGAGTCTGTTGATCGACGAATATAACTTCTCATCCTTCGTCACACCTCACTAGTTTGCTTATCATTCTCAAAGGGACCATCCTCGAGGTAAACATGGAGCTATGTGTTTGGTGAAATACTATAGTTGAAAAAACGAATGGTTCTGTTTCGACTTTAACAATAACAGAACCAAAAACATATCAACAAAATATAATAGTTGGCATTATGTTATAAACAGGTATCCAGATGTTCTTTAGCAGTTAATTGTAATTATGTCATATAACAGTTGCCGTTATGTCATATAACAGTTGTCACTATGTTATATAACAGTTAACATTGTTATTTAACAGTTATTGTTAAGTTATATACGATTTGTCGTTATGTTATATAACAGTTGCCATTGTTATTTATCAGTTATTATTATGTTATATAAACGATGTCGTTATGCAATATAATAGTTGTCATTATGTTATAAAACAGTTATCAAGATGTTCTTTAGCAGTTGTCGTTATGTAATATAATAGTTGTCACTATGCTATCTAACAGTTGCCATTGTTATATAAAAGTTATTTTTAAGTTATATAAGGTTTGTCGTAATGTAATATAAAAGTTGTCTTTATGTTATAAAACAGCTGTCATATGTTATATAACCTTTTGTCGTAATGATGTATAAAAATTGTCGTCATATTACGCCAAGATGTTGTCACCTTAACATAAGAAATAATCGCCTTAAGATTGCCAATATACACGGTTTAAGATCTTTCACGTGCAAATAAGTATCACGCGATAAAATCAATTCTCATTAAAGCAGTCTTGAGTTGATAGTGAAAGTTCGAAGATATTTGCAATAAGATGCTTAATTGAATCGTAACACGAGTTTTTATTGTAAAGTATAATAAATAAGTACCACAACTGATACGGGTCTCTCAATGACCTTCGACCTGTTTTTCTCGTTTTCATTGTGACTTTGGTTAACGTATTTTCAGCATCAGAGAGCGATACGTTTCGTGCTTCAGTGATTGGTTAGTAGCCTTCAGGCTTCTATTGTACGTGCTCGCTTGATATAAGTATTGCAGACAAAAGTATAAATAATTCCAGTAGCTTCCATTGTGTCATTGATTAAACAATCATATAATCTTGCAAAACGGAACCTGTGTGATCACTTTCGAGATATAGTCATTGAAATGAACGATCGACATTTTTGTACATAGATGATAATAAACGTATACATATGATGTATTTCCGTCTATTTGATATCGTTAAGAGTACTATGTACCCGGGAACACACAATGCACCGGTCCTATCCTACTTGACCCGTGACATGATCTTCTCGTCTCCTTTGTACATCATGCATACCTCAT
>NW_018482989.1:0-2070 GCF_002113885.1 Mizuhopecten yessoensis
CAGGGGTCTTAATGTGGGAGGAAACTGGAGTACCCAGAGAAAACCCCAGGATGTCGGGTAGGTGACCCCATACCTTTTAACGTCCGATTAGGGATTGAACCCCAGCCACCTTTGTGAAAGGCGAGTGCGGTATCCACTGTGCCACCCTGAGATTACATAATATTTTATTAGTAAACAAATGCACATTATATTCATATTATATTGAGTATATATATAATCATTTGTTATCAAGTAAACAATGGTACATTTCTACAATGCTGATTTTGTGAAATGAAATAATGGCTGTAGCTTCATCCCTACATACCCAATTCATGTACATATAAGTATACAAATTAAACAGAATACATAATTTTACCGAGATCAAAATGTGTAACTTATCATGAATATACGAAACAGTTTTACCGCAAAACTATTCCATTATTATGTGTTCATGGCAATATTTACAAAACTGTGCTTACTGGGTGATTTTTAATGAGTAGAATTTTGTTTTAGGAATGAATAGTTTTTGCTAGTGGTGTATTTTGCGTTTGTACCAGTATACCATGTTGTTCGTATGAGCTGAAATATACTACTCCTAAGCTGAATAGCATATTATCATTACTCCCTTATTTAGTCGCAATAATTGGCCAGGATATATTTTGGTGTTTTAGGGGAAGGATTATCGCTATTTGCTTTGTAGATTTGGGCTGGGGGTTGTCATTATTTTATGAAACATTCATCTGAATTATTGTGATATGGAATATAGTTTTAGTGGTGTGGTCAGGTATCATATAAACATACCATTGTAAAATTAACCTCTGTATTTGCCTGTAACTATTGTTGTTTCTCGGCACTGAAGATGCTAAGACTCGCTGTATAGGTTATTGCCCTTATGGTAGGGAAACAGGATTCTTTTTTATGGTCACAAGATTAATCATGTTTTACAAGGGCGAAGCTTGAGTGAAACATATAAATTGAGGGGAAACAATGAATCGAGTTTCCCTGATGCAAGGGAAATAAATAATGAAGATGATCAGACACCTGTCCCATTGTTGTCATCTGCTTCAGTCACTTGAACTCAGGTGTGGTTCCTCTTGTTTTATTTTCTCAAGAGGTTCAGGAGAAGGGAAAAATGACTCAGAAATTTGAGCATGTGAGGGGAACATGATGTTTTATTTCCCTGTCATTGTGATCCATACAAGTTGTTAACATTAATGCTATATTTCTAGTTTTTCATGTTTTACAGAAGTACATTGTATAGAAGTACATTCACCTTGATCATGTTCACCATTCAAAATACCGTTCATTAATCTGTGTTCTATTAAACTGACCATACTAAGTGATTGGTGAATTGTCCATTTTGACAGTCGCTTTCGCTGAACTAATGATCTGTACCCATTAAAAAACCATGACTTGTCATTGTCAAGTTGGACCAATGTGTGCTCAATGGCGATGTGGTTGAATTATTTTTTTCTAATATAATAAGCCATTTCATTAAAATGACCTTGAAAGGTTAATTTATATATTGTGTTCGAGTTGTTGTTCCTCAAAATATCTAATGTTGTTTTCTTTTTACCAGAATAACAGGTAAAGTCTTTGACCTGATGATAGTAACGTGTACTTTCAAAAACATCCTCATTTGATAGTCACCACTGGCGTGAAATTTGAATGTGCCTTCATCTTAAAAGACGGGAATCTTGTTTTTCAGGAGACAAGATAACTCGAAAAGTATTGAATAAAAAGTGTGGAGTTAATTACAGGGACATGTGCACTAAGTATGTCAAATGTGGAGATTAGGTTTGTAGAAAATCCAGCTGACTAGAATTGATCACCATCTTTAATCTGATTTCGTATGTTGACATAGCTTAAGTAAGTCTTGTTCAGGACAAGAACATATTTTACAGTAGAATGTAATCGATCACAGTAAAATCAAGCCAAAGAAAATGTCGTGGTTAATAAAGCACTTGATATTAAGTTGGATTTCAAGTTACACCCACCTGAAAAAAACATCCAACACATTTTCCTTGGCAAAAATTGAAATCTAGAAGCTCAGACAGTGGTGCTGTTTTCGTTTGGATTGTTTGTGTTTTA
>NW_018482990.1:0-2071 GCF_002113885.1 Mizuhopecten yessoensis
GATTTTCGTCTTATCTATATTAACAGTCAATTTCCAATGCTCAACGTAGCTGGCTAGATTATCTAACAGCTCATATAAACCCTCAACAGTCTCAGAAAACAAAACTAAATCGTCTGCATATATCAATAACATAAGAAATGGATTCTAAATCATTTACATACATAGAAAATAGTATTGGGGATAAGATTTCCCCTAGCATCAAACCGATATCGTTAGCCAAAAAATTTGATAGGCAGCCTTTAAATTTCAGACAATACCTCACATTAATTAATATATTGACTTAATATTCTTTGTACAGGGCAAAAATGAAGCACACAGGTTTGTTTTTGTTTTTGGAAATGTTGCATGGAGATCATCAAGTGTCTGTCGTACACAATAGGGACCAGACACATGGCATGCGTTGTTACAATGTTTTTTTTCTCTCCCAGCCGCATACCCATGCAGGACGATGAAAATTAATATATTCACACGCAAATAAGTCTTCGTGACTGCTCATGATCCTGGTGTAAAGCTGCAGGGTAAAGTTTTGTAACAGTATTGGTAGTTTTAACAGTATTGTATTATTTTTTAATGTACATCCTGAAAATATAATTTAGAGATTTGACAAAAACAGCTAAAATATTATTCTTATACTTCAGTGTTTAACATAAGTTGGGAAACTTGTTTCAATAATTGTAGTAAAATAAATAAAGTCTATTTTTATTTGATACTAATTCTACTTCTAATTTTCAAGCCTTGACACTAAGCAGCATTTTCAATTTGGATTTTTTAAAACATTTATTACAAATTTTAAAACCTTTCATGCGTGTTAAATGTCTCTATTAAGATATTGGGGTATTTGATAAAGAAACTCAGTATTTGGAAAATAATCTGCACATTTTTATGTTAATTCATTTTAAGCTTATCAGGCCTCAGCTCAATAAACAGGTTTCAGAGGTCAAGGATATCCTCTTGAGCGGTTAGTAACACAAGGAAACATGTTGTCATAAGACGCCACACAAACATTTTTGACAGAGATTATATACATGAAGCCAGGCTGCTCAAGGTCATCTTGATCACGCTTTAATCACACGACTCACAAACAACATGTCAGGATGCTTTATAACTATATATACAAATAAAGCCAAAATCGATTGTTTCGGCAGATAATCTATATACATGTATATATATATAAATGAAGATAATGATATGAAATATCTAAAAATGTACATTTTATTTGCATATGCAAAACCGATAAATGCGTCGTTTATTTTAAATGCAATCTTATCCGTGTCTTTGCAACCAACAGCCTTAAAACCTATAGGAGAAACAGTAGTTATATCATATAATTTGTCCATCGTTTAAAGTGAAAATTTTGAACTTGTGTGTTTTTCAGTGAATTAATGCTGAATGTCTTTGTGTGAAATCGGCTAGATATTATTGTTAATACCTTGTTTATACAAACATTTACTGTAAAAGAATGGACAATCTGTAACTTTGATCACAGGGTGTTTATAAATTGAGGTTAACAAAACCTGATTTGTCGTGAATTTTATAAACTTTCTGCATAACTTTCAAATAATCTAGCCCGAGTTTCCTCTGGCCCTGACACCAGCTGATTGCACTGTTCAGAATGCGGCTTGTATTGATGCGCAGCTGACTTATTTGTTGAGGATATAATGCATGTCTTGCCAAAAAGCTGATCACAAGATTCCGAAGGCACAGATCTGTATATAGATTTATGTTCTCTTCTTGATTTTTCTTGCGTAACCCCTGGACTTCGAGATTGATGGGTCTAAATTAGTATAGTTCTAGTCCGAATACTGGTCTACTTGTATCATTGTTGTATCAATAGACATCACCTGCTTATTTCTTGATCTACACACATGTACTGTACATGCATTGTTTAAACGAACAATTAGTCTATGGATTTAATTAGTTGGGCAATATATGCGTGATGGTATTGAGTGCTTGATTAGATGACAAGGTAGATAACAAAATGAATGAGGTCATTTAAACGCATAGTTTATTTCTTTCTACCTGTGGTACACACAGGGGTCTGAAGATGATGGATGGGTGTCCGGAAGCTGAT
>NW_018482991.1:0-2071 GCF_002113885.1 Mizuhopecten yessoensis
AGACTGGTTTGATCCTTTGATGTACATCAAAAGAATCTCGCAGTCGTGTAACGGTAAAATTTACTGGCTTTGAAGTCAGGTGTTGCTCCTCTGTAATCTTCAAAGGACAGTTATCAAGTCTGCAATTAATTGACCAGGATGTTTTTAAGGTACATGAGACCAATCAAATAGTTAGCTGCGTGGCTTCAATTTTGCTATGACATATTCCAGGGGTGCACAAAGCCAAAGTGAGCATAACTCCAGAAGTATAGAGGATGGTCACTAGGTCTATTTTGTTTTTTCGCATTTAGTGTGCTTTTAGACTGGTAGTAGTTTGAATTGCTGGCATTATCAAATTTAGTTTGGACTTCCTAAAAGGGATCCAAGTCCATGGTCAAAGTTGCACATGTCGATTGGATAAGCCTGAACTTCCCCTTTGTTTGTTTTTTTGTCTGTGTGATAAAAATATGACGGAGCATATGTTTAGGCAGTCACTTATGTTGAAAAAATTAGAGAAAAAGAGCTAACACCAAAAACAGTTTATTGTTCATTTTTCTGGTCTTTTCATTATCATTTTGTGAGATGTTGAAAGGACATTGTTTTAAGTGATGGAAGTTTCTAAGATAGATAAATAGAAACATTTATTGTCTTGAATTAAATTAACATTAACAGCTAGATCACTTCACTATTGTCCTGTGATGAAAATATGGCCGATATACACTTGGTGCAGGCTTAACGTTAAACAGTTCCATTATTATATCAATTAATCTCCATCCCATATATCATGTAATATGTATGATAAATTATTATATGTATGAATTGTAGAGTATGTGTGTGTAGAAATGTGTTGTTAATAACATACCGTATTCGCCGTAATTAGCGCCCTCTCCCATTCTTAGCATGCCTCCCCTTTTTATAGCACTTATTGACAGGTATAAGCCTCCCCTTTTCCCAAACACTTTCCATTGTAGCCCTATCTGGTTAACAGAATATATAATTTCATACATTATATCAGTCGCTACATACAATCTCACAATCTGACACGACTGTTTTCCAGTGTTTGAAAGAGAGAAAACCATGAATAATTTTGGATTTTTTCCGGAGAATTTGTCTGACATTTAAATTATCTTTACAGCATTTTGACAATATATGTTTTGTTATCTTTATAAGTGCCCCTATCAGCCAATTTTTATGTGTCGCAATCTGACACGACTGTTTTTCCAGTGTTATCTTAATAAGTGCCCCTTTATCCAATTTTTCATGTGTCCTTGGTGCTAAATATAGCAAATACGGTGACATTTTTTGACCTGTTCAGGACAAGTGTGATTGTGGGATGTCTGTCAGTGTGTAAGGTAGCAGATTAAGTATAGGACCATTACATAGAGGCTGCTGCTTACTTTTCTGAAGTTACCTCCCTTGTTCACCAACCACATTACTTATTTACCATGTAATGGCCCTGACTCCTTATTGTGTTGTTAGACCATTAAAACCATAAACAAATCCTATTATCGCAAGAGGAACAGGAAACATCGGACAAGATGAACTTAAGCATCCTGACAAGCTTCACACTAAGGACTTTTTCAGGGTTACAATTGAAATGACGTCATAAAAACGAATATTGACCGCTGTTTCTAAAAAATAGTAACACTTTATAGTTAACTCATTCACCCCTAAATACACATTTGAACTTTTCCAATTCAAACGATGGAATAGTTCATTATGAAATTTCAGGGGTGACTGAGTTAATACTACACTTACCGACCTCCACATGATTATCATCCAAACAATTAGTATGTAGGGAAAACGTATATCATCTAATATATATATAAATATTTACTAGCCTTTAATAAATATGATAATCAGAGGTCAGCACGAAAGGTCAATGTGGTCTATGTATTTGTCGGAATAGGGCAAAGCGATACTTACTACCAAAGTATGGATACCCTTATAGAAATGAATATAGAATTTTGTAGGTTTTCTTCAATATAAAGTACATAACTAGTTACTAGAGCTCTCGTGATTTATCGCTGAAAACATTGTTGAATCTCGTAATACTTTGAGTAAACAACAACAAGAAAATGGTGTACAGATC
>NW_018482992.1:0-2071 GCF_002113885.1 Mizuhopecten yessoensis
TCTTTGTAGAGACATTCTGATCAAGGTCAAGCATGGTAGTCAAAAAGGTCATCAAGTCACCAGATCTTTGTCATCAACCCAGCACCACTCCAGTCTGCTGATGTACATAACCAGTGCAGGCTAATGGCTGATACAGCTGAACCGTAGGTAACTACTTATATAAGCCACAACTCTTTCAGAGGAACATCTGGCAATCCCATCACTACAACCAACCTCAACATTCAAGTCTAAGTTGGCAACCTATAAGCACCTCAAAGATACATCAAAATGAAACTGTTCAGGATAATCCCACCACCTGGCACGCTGCCAAGTCCAGGCCTTGACAACACCCTACATTCTGAATACATTGGTTAGAATTTAAATTAATCAACAATTAGGTATTGTTGAATAATGACCTAAATAACTTTTTATATGCCATTTTTTTGTTCACAGCCAACAAATTGTTCTATCATTGGTTTATTGCATAATAAATAAGACGGGAATGTGTGTTGCGCGTGCAGTGGAGTGCTGTATGTGCCTAGTTCTGACATAACGCTGCATCTGCTATAATGGTAGAGCGCTGGCCCACACAATGTATAAACATCAGCTGGATAAATCTTGGTGCCATGTACACCCCAGTCTTTACTGCCACACCATCACAGCGGTCTGGTCCAACTCTCAAATGTGCAGCTACCAAACTGAGAATATTTTACGCTCAAAGCTTAACGCTAGCTACAATGTAGGTACAATTCATATAATCCTACTGAACTCTTGAAGTTGTTTTTTAAAGAAATAGATAACAGATGACAGGGACAAACCATGAAGAATTGTACAGTTTGGATATAATTTAAATTATATAAATCAACCAAGCTTTATATTTGTTTATATTAAAACCTACAACCTCCAGCAGCAACAATCCAATGCAGTACAGATAATATTTATTACAGTGCTTTGGGTGCAGACGCAGTCAAGATGTAATCGCCGAGCTCTGTCGTACTTACTTGAAAGGAGCCCTGTATTAAGTCGTAAGGAATACAAATGATAACCAGCCACATGTAGTGTTGTACCGACTATTCGCCACACATGTCACAGATTACACTCACTGAACTTCACTAGGGTGCTCCCCACTTTTGACATCTTCAAAAGTCTGCATGGGATCCCTAATGTGACAAGTGGTTGTGTTTCACATCTTCCCTCAACACAACTTGTTAATAGAGTGTAGGCAGTATATTCTAAGCAGATTTTGGATAATTGATTTTTGAAATGGAGAGAAGTGATATTATTCATTTGCATCAAGTTGCAAAATGTCCATTAGGATAAGTATTAGAAGAGAAAAGTGGAAAACCCAAACAACCATCCCTGCAAAGAGATGGTGTGTTCTTTTCAGTGTGTTAAGCATGCACTGGTATAATCTACAATACAACCAATAAACTATCTTTAAGATACATTTTTGTTATTCTTTTAAATTTTGGGAAGCTCTCTAGAGTTAACCTTTGTTGAACTGAAGGTAAAGTGCTATTTTGACAGCCGTATCTACTTTACCACCATTAGACAATCTCAGTGTCAATATCCCATTTAGGATCCTCACAACTCTTGGAAACTATGCCAACATCAACACCAGTAACATCAGACAAGATAACCTTTAAGCATTTTGACGACAAGGATGGGATCGTACAGAAGCTATGTAATACTGCAATAATGTAGGCGGGTAATGGCTTAAGATACTTACCTTAGCCCGCTCTAGATGCTTTCTCTGCTCCGCAAACGCAGGTGGTGTTTTCAGAGCTGGCAAAAACATAGGAATAGAGTATGAACCTTCACAATCTGGAGAACATATTCCAAACGACACATACCAAGCACAAATCAACAACATTATACAATCACCAAACAACTTCAGCATAACCTATTGTTTAGCTTAAAGAGTTAACCAGCAGGGTTACAGAACAGTAGGCCAACTACATTTCATAATGACTAAGGAATACTGCATTTTACTTCCCTTTTATGTGTATCGTTTATAAACTGTACAGAAATGACTTATAAAGGATCTTTCCTATTAAGTGATTAAAATTTTGGATATGGGAGATTTTCTCAG
>NW_018482993.1:0-2072 GCF_002113885.1 Mizuhopecten yessoensis
AGGTGTTCTGGTGCGGTGTGTGTCATGGAGGTGTTCTGGTGCGGTCGAGGTCGTGAATGAGGTGTGATTGAATAATAATCAGGTAATTGTGAATTTGTATTTCTGCTTGTTTTGACAGCATCAATTCAGTTAAGTTTCCAGCCTGAGAATGAAGTCTCTCTCAGGATGTTTTCGCTCAGAACCCTCCTGTGCCCATAATGAGAACCCATGCAGATGAAAACATGGTATCCCTTGTTCAGTGTGGTAGCGGCGACAGATGTGCCTTGATCGTGGATTTCGACTTGTGGTGCATCTGTAAACGATGATCCCAGCGAAGCTCCATTTACCACGAGAACAGTCTGAAAGTGAGCATGTTCAATAATTTCTACCGTCGCCTACTGTTGCTAAATTTTTCGCCGATGTTCTAACGATATCCTGACGATCACATGTAATCGCCAAATTTGTGCTCCGGTATAGCTCCAGCGACCCAAAACGGCTAGGAGTGACAGGCCTTTTACACACCAAACAGGCATAGGTTGAACGTCTAGAAAAAAGGTAACAAAATCAACATTGAAACTCGATTACAAATACACTAGACACTAGTGTAAGCCTGTATTGTAAATCAGACATGCACAGTTCAGGGAAGCCATAGAAAACTAGACACGAGTTTCGACTCCACGAACATTTAACCTTTTTTATATTGACACAAAAATATTACCGCACGCTTTTCTAGGTCAATTGATAGAAGTCTTCGAATAAATTTTGCTGGAAATTGAGACGGACAAGTGTACGTGGCGCCTTTATCCTTATGGACATGTTATTTGATTTAAATTTTAAAGTGAATTCTTTCAAGACATACGTTATACATATATAACGATACGTTAAAAGTATGGTATGAGTATCAGTTTTGTCTACGTTAAATTCCAATCGCTAATATGTGTGGAGTGTTTTCAATGTACATGTATTTCACTTTTATCACAATAAAAAGCATTAATATAGCAAATGTCTAGTGTGTAACCACGTTATGTAACATGTAGTTAATTTTAACTGTAATAGACATATCACCAATGTTTCCAATTATATATATTAGAAACGGAACTTCCCAAGAAACGATAAAATCACAGACACTGACTTTTCAGAACTCAGCTAATGAAAATATTCGCCTGAAGACGTAGATACAATTACGTGTGTTGGAGTCTAGATAAACGGGATTCCATTAATCAACAACTGTCTAAGTTACCTCTATCACCAAGAAAACAATGGCCTACGAGTGTACATTGTATGAAACATTACAATATACAAGTATTGTCCTTGTGATCTGGGAACACGACTCTTCGCTTCCCCACGATTCATTACGTATCACTCGGGCTTCGCTCTCTTGAAGCATGACCATACGGTCACATGAAACGTGATTAATCCCAGGGAAACACAAATCGAAACACAAATCGTGTTTCCCTATCAGTGGAATATGTAATCCTACCGAAATTGAACAATAACGTAACAGTAGGTATGATATTTTTGTCACCTGTTGCAGTCAAGTTGAACCCATGTGTGCTGTATCTTGCTATTTTTTCATTTTTTCTAGGAAGCCTCCAAATGAGGAAACTATGACAGGAAAACTTGAGCGCGAGAGAAAACACGATGTTTAATTTTCCCGTCATGTGATTTATACCATCAAATCAAACTTGCTCTTACATTGCTACGGTACCATGATCAAGTATGTGCTGAAGATACTATTATATATGAACTAGCACCGTAACCTTTAGATATCGTAACGATGGACATACAAATAATTACGTGGAAATTCGCAAAAATTCGGAATTTCAGATGAATGAATGTGAATTTGTTGTTTGTTTTAGTTTTGAAGCAGTGATGTGTACCGCTACTTTGTTCTCAAATGCGATACTAAACTTATTTTGAAAAATTACACGGTCATTACATCACAGCTTTAAACCCATACTTTCTGAATATTCAATAACAACACATTCCTTAATAATTCCAAAATGCACATTTCAACGTGATTAACGTCAAAATATACAATAACGTCGAATGTAAATATTTAAGCAATAAACTGCATAGATGTGGCAGACCAA
>NW_018482994.1:0-2072 GCF_002113885.1 Mizuhopecten yessoensis
ACTTAACTATAGCTGTAACTAATTCTCAGGTCCCTGTGATATACAGTATGGACGTGACATCGAGGGAAGTGCGACCAATCTGTGTCCTCTATTTATTATATGATTGCTCACTCAAGAGGAATAAAGCCGTGTTAAAACAATTAAGTACACATGTGCAAAATGTCAATAAATGCAATTATGGTCTAAGTTACATATAACAATTAAAAATCGTTCTTTAATTCAACTTTCCTATGAAAACCTTGAATATCAAAACTGTGAAACAGGTATAATTTGGTAAAAACAAAATATGAAATTGAAAACATGGAACGATTTTTATCAAATTTTATTTATATTTTTGTTTGTTTGTTTCAGATACGTCGCCATTATTCACCCTATCAAAGCTCATATCGTGTGTAACAAGCGTCGGATCGTTGTGATTTTGGGATGTATATGGCCGTGCGCATGGGCAGCGGGACTCCCTACCCTGATATTTAACGAGGTCAGACAAGGGCATCCTCACATACCTGTTCTGTACTGTATGATGGTTTTCCCTGATAACCACATATTCTACTTCAAAATCTTTAAATACATCGAGTCGGTGCTATTTTATTTCCTTCCCTTGTTGATACAGATAGTCTTATACGCTTTTATCACGAAACACCTCTTCCTGGGATCAGACAGGCTCCATCGCAGAGTAACAGTGCGCCAGGTGAATGGGTCCTCCTTGGAGCGATTCTCGGAGGCGCTTCAAGCTTGCAGGGGCGTGGTTAAAATGCTGATGATGAGTGTCATTGTATATTTCATAAGTTACTCACCGAATCAGATCTTACTTATCTGTAACACGATTTCCCCAACCACGTTCCACGAAAACTTCTCTTTTCAAGTGTTTACAATGATCGTAGCTAATTTGAATTCCGCGGCAAATCCAGTGCTGTACAGTATATTTAGTCAGAACTTTAGACAGTGTTTTAGATACATGATGTGTGCATCGTGTGTGAGACGACCGAAGCCCAAACCCGCGCGACAAATTACACTAACATCAAACGGATCGAGACTGTGGAGACACACAAGTATGGCCTCCGCCGCGTCCACGGAAGTGTAGGCCTCTAGAGATGCTGGCTTGTATATTGTTCGAGATCAGAGTGTTGCGGAACGAAAGCTAAAAGCCTCGGGACGCTTTTTGACATATCTTCTTTTTGTTTCCCTTTATGTTGATGAAGGAACTAATAAATGTTGAAATTCTGTTTCTTCAGGTCATCAAACTAGTCATTTCGGATGAAAACAAATGTAAACAAACTGTTCAAAGTTTACATATATTCTGCTTTATTTGTAGCAACGTAAGGTACAGTATGATGTAAAATATTTTCGGACAAGATGGCGGGGTGTTTACATTCATTACGACAAATAATTCAGCTGTCAAACATAATAAATGCAATTCAGAAATTGAAATGAATAATGAAAACCTACTAAGTGTTTTGTGAGATGTCATTTCAGTCGAATGACACTCAGTAATCTTTGAGGAATAGATCGGCACAGGTACTTCACATAGTCTGGAGTGATCTCTACCCTGATACCCTCACGATCATCTCTACTAGCGACCATCCCAACACGTTGTTGTACCTTTCTCTTGACTAGTAATATAACCACATATTTTTTATTATATTAATATCTGGGCTCTGGGCTGGCCAGCTCATTGTAGTACTTCCGTTTATATGAATGAATTCATTGGTAGAACGTGCATGGACGGTTGACATGTGAATTGTCGTCCTGAAATATATAATGCCCAGGGGGGAAATGACGAGCTAAGACTAGCCACAGATTTTCATCATGTTATGCATCCCCAGATCATGACTTGGTAACATGGTTTACAACGACGTGGCGCCACTAAATCTCGCCAAACATACACACAGGAATCATGTCCTATCATTATTTAAGACTCGTCCGAGAGTATCACCTTGTTCCATAAACTACCCACTGTCAGTCCTCTCTCTTTATGGCACCATGACAAACTTTTTTGCGATTTATCTCCCTTACAGCCAGTTTCTTCCTTGCCACTCGTCTGGTGTAGCCATGTTTGTGTAGATGGAACTGTA
>NW_018482995.1:0-2073 GCF_002113885.1 Mizuhopecten yessoensis
GGTTGGAATAGTTCATTATGAAACTTCAAGGGTGAATGAGTTAATAAGAGGTTAGTCAAAAAATCGAATTGTTGCCAATTAGCCTTAATTTAGGTTTTATATATCAGCAACAAAAGTCACACCTCTGACTGTTAGAACTAAAGGGTTTGCGCATTGGGATCAATGTTGCATCCAAGATATTTGCCCTTGTGTGTATATTCATGCATAAGATACATTGTTGCAAACTATACATTCCACTGATGTCACGATGTTTACACCGGCTAATATTTCGATTGTATATTTATTCAATTTTGTGTTAGCTTCATTATGTTTTACTTAAATAGATAATGTAAAATATCACCAAGTTATACCAAACAGGAATTTAAGTTTTAATATGACGTTCTACATACAACCAGT
This sequence comes from Mizuhopecten yessoensis, assembly GCF_002113885.1. Taxonomy (NCBI): domain Eukaryota; kingdom Metazoa; phylum Mollusca; class Bivalvia; order Pectinida; family Pectinidae; genus Mizuhopecten; species Mizuhopecten yessoensis. Next base: position 397 of record NW_018482995.1, read on the forward strand.
TTGCCCCCACTCCCTCAACCAGTTTGCCATAAGCCTTCAACTTTCACTCTTGAATAGCAAAAGGCATATAGTAAAATATGTACAACATACAATGTATCTAGAATAGCTATTTCTACGGCAATAAAATAATTACGGTTAACTAGATTAGTTATTTATGTTTGTATTATTTTCTATTTCGCCTTGCGGCGTTTAAAACACTAAAGAATTTCAATCTTGACAAAAGATCATTACCATGTGCTTCATAAATCGACTCATGCAGGTCACAAAATTGTCAAAATTAACACATATGAATGTGACTGTGTGTATTCTTAAGATATTATTAAGATTTAAATAAGCACGTTTTATCAAGTTTTAAGTAAACCATATGATTTAATCAATATGGTGACATATTTCCGCCATCGAATTTCGACCTACGCGTTATTAATGACGACATTTGTTTTAAAGATGTCGACATAATCTATGAACATGTCGAAAATACGTTTAAATTATATCGACATATTTTACATTTGACAAGAAAAACAGTTAAAATGGGTTGTTTTGTGTACCCAAGGGAAAAACTGAAAAAGAATACCTTAGTGAAAATGACCGCAAAATTTACCATATATTTCCATGGCAGCTTCTGTTAGGTCGTTTTGGTAACCTGTATTTGGGTAGCTTAATTGGGTCAAGTCATTCTAAGCCACAATAATGAGATAAATGGAGTGCCCTGTGACCGATAGTTTGTTGTCTATGCAGTGAGCTTTTTCCTGTCCTGTCATTTCCGGTCTCAGTCATTGCGGTCATAATGTTTTGTATATACATATCTCTATACGTAACCAATATCTGATGTGTTTATTTGTATATCTGATCACATGATTGTGGACGTACATGGCGTGATGTTATATATTTAGGCATTACCTCATAAGTCGAATTTCAGCTTCTCTATTTTTATCACCCTCTTGTCAATCATTCTATAGAAACTGTGATGTGAACAAAATATTCTTTCGAGATTTGGTATTGACATAATTATGATATGGTCTTGGGTAAAGTCTATGAATAGATCATAACACCATGATATCAACAAATTGTTTGTTTGAAATGCTCAGGGTGTCATGTGTTTCTCTTGTTTGAGATATATACATATCCTGATGTCACAATAGAGTGTCTATATATTTTTTGAAACCAGATGGTATTGTTTTACGACGCTATTATGAAGCATATATAAAGATTGATCTAGTATCACAAGTGTAGTTATTCAGAGCCGTCGAATGAGATGATACGCTATAGTGATGTCCCTTTTGTCTCGTGGATGATGTGTTTAAATTAAATGTTTCTATACATACCATACTAAAATACAGCGTCTTTCAGATAACAGACGGAGGTCATAGTTTTCCTCTGAAACACCCAGTGTAAATATCAAATGTATGCATCTAATTAGTGTAGACAAGATTCCCTTTTGTCTTGAAATCCTTAAATAATAGTTGTACTCAAGTTACAATTGCATAAAAATACAAATTCTTATAAATTTACTTTGTTGATGCAGAAAGCCAAACAGAAAACATATTACCGGATCAAGTGGTAATTTCGTCCATTTAAGACTCATCACTGGTACTTGTGTCAATAAAGTAACTCACCGTTAAAGTGTTCTAAAACATATAAAAATAAAAGAAAGGAAAATGTCAATAAACCCGTCATAGT
>NW_018482996.1:0-2073 GCF_002113885.1 Mizuhopecten yessoensis
TAATCTCATGCGATTTATTGTAAATAAATGCTAATCCTGTAACTAGGACCGTTATCAACCGTTATTACGAGGAAACGCTTGAAAACTGCAAAACAATATATTCATTGCCTGTGTCCAAGGTTTCGAATATTTTCTGAGGACTTAAAACAAAGTTGAGAATAACTGTCATATGAAATATTCTGTAAAACGTTGGGGAACAAAAATGGAATAGTCACATCTCACTTTGTGTTTAATTATTTGTATGTAAAGTAAAAGCAAAAAAGAAGAATAGGAGAAATTTGTCCGAGAAGTAGATATTGATACACAATTCAATACACAATTTAATGTTCTAAGTGTCATATTGGCGTTCTTCATTTTCATTCGAATTTTGCTAGAATTATCCGTTTTTCATCTTTACGTTAGACATCTCCTGACAGTTGCAGTATCCACGCAACGCTCTTTGATCTTGCATGTGGTGTATATGTTAATTTTACATCTTCATGCATGCATGAAAATTGAAAAATTCAGATTCAATCCCTATTATTCCAAATCACTACCAATGGGAAGGAAAACCAAAAACATAATTTAGATAACTTTTTCTTTCATAAAAGATTGGTAACAATTTGGGCCTTACAGTTTAAAAAAATGTAATTGAAAAAGAGTATTTATTTTTTTTAAATGATTGACGAAAGTATCCCCAACAAGGTCACATATTTATCAAATGTTTTCTCATTTTCTTCCCGGTCATTTTTATTATATGCAGTTTTAGTGTTACACAATATATCAAAATAATGTAATATAAAGAAAACAACATGCAAGTTTGTAAAAAGTAGGCCATTTGTAATTTTTGCCCCCACTTTATTCCCTCAGCTCTCGTAATGGTCTCCAAGCTGACCTTAAGTTCATGTCATATATCATAACGGCATAAATCGAAGGTATATATATAAAAAAAACGGTGATAGCCACCAAAAGGCCTATATTGGCACCCCTGTTTCGTGTATTAATATAACGTAACATCGCAACGTCATTTCGGGGATCTCGAAACTAGTCCATGAGAAACATTTCCCACGACCGCTTCATTCGGTTTGAGCATCATTGTTAAGAAAAGCGTTGAAGAAACAGTGGTATAGTTTCGAAGGAGATATAGCATAGGCGAGTATGCATAGTGAGAGTTTTCAACAGTGTAACGAGGTGTAAATGTGAACTCAAAAGATGATTATTCGGGAGCACGGACAGAACGGAGTTGACACGACGTTTGACAAAGCGTTTGACAAATTGCAACGGAAAGTGTTAGGCTCGTCACGTGGTTTGTTTCTTGAGAACATTCATTTGGATAGGTCGTTTGGAAGAACATTTAGTGTCGTCATTCCAAACCTGCACCCTTCGCGGTTCGGTTGTTGATAGTCTCGGCCTCTCTATAAATCCATGACATGAACATGCGAGTAAGTAATGTCATCTCTGTTTACACTTTTCAATGTTAGAATCGCCCACATCAATTCTCTATATCGTCACTATTTTTATCGCTGTGCGCAAATCCTTATGAGACCTCCACATACCTTGTTAGTTTGAGCTTTGTATGATTGTGTCACTGTTGTGAAAATGGTGTAGTCTTCGGTTGTTTCATTTTTTTTATTTTCCATAATTATAATACTACAACTAATAAAAAAAACAACCAGGCAAATACAATAATAATAAAATGATAATAAACAGTAGATCTAGAAATATTTTTCACAGTGAGTTTGGTTTATGTAATTGTTTCAACTCGGACGACAAGGCTTAATACAAACTGGGGAATTGGAAAAATCTTAAAAGTCATCCCATGCTAATAGTGATAGCTGTCGTTTTGGATCGCATGTGCTACTATTGACCAATCACATAACTTGTAACAAAGCGCAAAATTAAATATGGAAAGAAATACCTTTCTACAAAGAAAGCTTGCTTAATAAGATCAAATATGATCGTATCTTTGTTTCTGTATTAACAGATCTCACTCTAGGCGATGCATTTTTAAATATCAAAGAAAGTCTTCCTACATATACATGTACAATATATTTTCTTTTATCACATCATCTGCCTATTATCCAGTGAATTCGC
>NW_018482997.1:0-2074 GCF_002113885.1 Mizuhopecten yessoensis
TCTGTTTAGCGGTATCGGTACACAACTCTGCATATGTCTGTTTAGAGGTATCGGTACACAAATCTGCATATGTCTGTTTAGCGGTATCGGTACACAACTCTAGCTGCATGTATCTGTTTGGCGCTATCTGTACAGCATATCGTGCTTAAATAAAAGCGCGCATTTCAGATTTAGTCTCAACCTTCATTTTAGCGTTCAAAAGTAGCCTTTATAGTCACGAGTGCATATCATTCACGATGTATAACTTGTTCGATGCTTTCAACGTTTTGCACGTGCATTGTTCTTTAAATGGTTTTACAGTCAGCCAAGGCACTAAACTATTGTATTGCTTGTTCGTACGGGAGGTGTGTGTTGACAGAACTTGAATAGTCCTCGTATGTGATCGGAATAAAGTTATTTTCGCAGATGAATCGAGATACTGGACACTGTTATTCTCCGGATGAATCCAGACTCTGCTTGTTATGTGATAAAGGGGGGCATCTAGTCTGGAGACGTCGGTTAGAACTTTTTGGATGAGGAGGTATGATGTGATTACCTGGCTGGTGTACATGAAGGAAGCCGTACCAGCCTTCTTGTTGTTTGTGGCTATTTTAGTAAAGAACATTATCTAAACGGATTTTTTCAGGCTGGCAATACTCTCGCTTTTAGAACGTTATGGCTCTGGTGCTATTTTTCAAGAAGAAATCACGCCAGCGCATGTCATTCGCGTCAGCAGAACTTTTCTGCAGAAAGTAATGTTCAACTGTTGCGGGATTGACCGACATCACACTGACCAATGATTTAGTTTATGTGACCGAACTTCATTGCTGTCCTACGTGCACATTTCGGTCATACACGGTACAAAATGTTTGAGTTGAAAAAGTCGACTTACTCGGCTCTGAAATCTAATAAAAGCTGTTAATGATTGAAGTATGGCAAATCAACAAGTTCTCGATGAATACAAGAAAGTTTCGGATATTCGCACAGTCTTGTTTATATACAATACCAGACATTCCGGTTAATAGACAACACCATATATAACATTCCGTTTTATAGACAACACCAGATATAACAGTCCGGTTTATAGACAACAGCAGCTATCACATTCCGGTTTATAAACAACACCATGCATTACAGTCCGGTTTATAGAGAACACCAGATATATAATTCTGGTTTATAGACAACATCGGACATTATAGTCCGGAATGTAAACAACAAAAGACATTACAGTCCGGTATGTAAACAACACCAGACATTACATTCCGGTTAATAGTTGACATCAGACATTCAACTCCGGTTTATAGGCAACATCAGACATAGGCATTTTGTATCTTTACAACCTACCTGGTCGTACACAGATACCTTCCTTCATTCTAGTGACGACACACCGGTCTCCACCAGAGCAAAAGTTCGGGGAACACGGGTCACTCAGTGCCTGTTCCAAATATAGAACAGTTGTCAATTTTAGGCTTTTATGATCTTTATTCAATTCAATATAACACATAAGAGAGATATTTACTGAAAAAAAATATATTATAGAATTATTGATTTTGTGATGGTGAATATGATGTTAACATGTGAGAGTATTGATGTTCATGTCACACCATACTCACATTTAGATATTGATATCCTATATAAAATAGGAGATATCTTATATCGTCTCATTTCATTTCTGTATAAGATATCTCATAAAGTATACAAAAGATATCATGTAATATGCAAGGTAGCTCATATACGACATATTAAAGATAGTTTATATAAAGTTATGAAGGGAACGATATTGCTTCTTGAATAAAAGTTAAGTTGGCTTGCCGTAGTTATATTCTTTAGCAATATATTTTTACCATTACGATCAATAACTCGATGATTTTGATGCTCTTCATCAAATGAATACATTGAAGGTGATTTCGTGAAAAAGTTATATTTAGTAACATGCATTTACATGTAAGCCAGTCTACGCGACACAATAACAACTGGCAGCCATTGAAACTGTGGGAAAGTTAATATATAACATGTAACTAAGTGATCTACTATTCTGAACCCGTTACTAAGTAACTAAACCTACAACTGTAGCTAAGTGACCTACTATTCTGTA
>NW_018482998.1:0-2074 GCF_002113885.1 Mizuhopecten yessoensis
GACAACATAAACAGCACCATCCGTATGTTTGCCGACGACTGTCTCATGTATCGAGAGAACAACAACCAACGCGACTAATACACCACACTGACGAGAAAACATCATCAGAGTTACAAGCCTTATACAGAACCTATGATGGGAAACACTTGAAGAACGACGGAAAAAGAGCAGGCTCGGACTACTTTATAAAGTGATGAACCATCTAATCGAAATCCCAGAATCCTACCATCCAAACCCATGGCTCACAGCTAGTAGTTACTGTCATCCCAACTCGCTGGTGCCATATCTACCATCTACAAATGCTTATTGATACTCGTTCTTCCCAAGAGCAGTATTACCATGTAACTATCACTCTCCAGTTATGACCGGAGCGCCTACCTTGGATAAATTCAAGGCGAGGTTGTCAACCAAACATATGTAGACAGACACTGGTGTACATAGTTTTATTCAATGAACTTTTGTGATACTGTCATTATTCTATAATTAAGTACATGCCTCAAATGTGCAATCAGCGTGATACCCATGCAATAGAATGTTGCTGATTACAGTCCAGAACTAGAAACAGAAGCAGCAACGGCAACTTGCTGTAAGAACCCTTTCAAAATGGCGCACTGCATTGTTGGCAAGCGTGACGTCATTAATACCTGATGTCAAATAGCGCTCTGCAATTTCCCACATTTTTATGTTGTAGCAATACTTGCGTCGCGTGACTTTAAAATTAGTTATGAAAAGAAAATTGAACGGTTTCCAATGGAGCACTAGATATATATTTCACCCGTCTAAAACAAATAAGTAATAACAACCACAAAACTAGCGATATGGCGCAGTGTGTCTTCTTAGAACACCTGAGAGGTAACAACTTCTTTGACAAGTATCCTCCACCATTTATTAATACTTATTTATAATTCAATTACAAAGGGGTTATGATTAACACTTTACCGCAGAAGACAGTTGATAGTTTGTTTAAAAGTGAATTATCAAATGAAAATTTGCGGCTGATAAAAAATGATATTTTCGACCATACTTTTCACGTGTAAAGTTATTACCAAATTGTTGACATTTAAACATGCAGTTATACATTTACATTCTAATGCATTGGGAAAATTATTAAAAATAGTACAGCATGTGAGGATATTGAGCGTGAACCGAATATTCTGAACGTTAAAATTAATGCCATTGATATTCGAAGAATAAACTCAAGCGTGCAGGATCTGTTCCTCGCGGTTGTTGGACTGTCAGTAAGTGAGTTTCATTTAAAGATCTTGTGTCCATCAGCTTTGCTGCATTTTCATATTTTAATGGTTAACAAGAGACCTAGGGGCCTGAATAGCTCACCAGAAATTTTGTTTTCAATATAATATCTTTTGATTTCCTGTTGAGTACTCTGCAAGTTTATCAAAAGAGTACAGGAAATACTAGAACTGTCACCAGAATAATATACTAATACCCCCGCCCAGCCTCTCACTGTCTGTGCAAATAACTACCAGAATTTTGGTTTCGAAAGTGCTTTTAAGTAAAGGTGCATAACTCCATAAAAGGGGAGATAACGCAAATTCATTACCTTATTTGCAACCCTTTAATATATATGATATGATATTCTATGGTTCTGCGCACATCACAAGTGTTAACAAAAATCGATGCTGTACATTGGGAGGTCATAATGAGCTGTGTGAAGAATTAAATTCCTAGGGCGGCCAAGATTGCAAGGACCCATGGCCAGTACCCTGCCTGAATGTGAATTGGGTGTCTGCTGTTTTGTAGTAATAGTTTACTCGATATGTTTCATATCGACATATTCTGTTAATAGTAACAACTCAATTTGACCATTTTATTTTGCTAAAAATATGATCTCATATTGTTTGAGAAATATAGGCCTACTTTCTGAGAAAATACAGGATGTTGATCTGGTGGTATTCTTTCTGTCCGTTATGCTTTATTGTAAGCATTGCCTTAAAATCTGTCAGATGATATCCCAGTTTTGCTTTAGTAGTCAATATATGTACTTTTTACACATAATTAACGTACATGTATGTACGTATCTCCGATACGTTTGATGTATGCATAGATAATTTGA
>NW_018482999.1:0-2074 GCF_002113885.1 Mizuhopecten yessoensis
GTTAGTTGAACTAAAACGTTAACTATTTTATGTTAAATCAGCTAACACGTTCACTTTTTTATATTTATTCGGCTGCAACGTTACTTATTGTATATTAGTTAAACTAAAACGTTAAATAGTGTACGTTTAATCAGCATAAACGTTGACTTTTTATATTTATTCAGCTGAAACGTTACTTTTTGTATATTTAATCAGTGAAAACGTTAACTTTTGTTATATTTCTTTAGCTGAAACTTTCACTTTTGTTTATTAAATAAGCTGAAACGTTAACTATTGTATGTTTAATCAGCTAAACAGTTAACTGTTTTATGTTTAATACGATATTACACTAATTACTGTTTGTTATTTAGGTGAAACGTTTAATAATTTGTGTATGTTAAATATAATATCACGCTAATTACTGTATGTTTATTAAGGTACCACGTTTACTATTGTATGTTTGATAAGATAGCACGCTTATTACTGTATGCTTATTAGGGTAAAACGTTGTTGTTCTTTTTTGGGGTGTTTCTTTTGGTTTATTAAATCTTCTGGTATTAAGTTGACTGGTGTATATTTAATAAAATTGAATTAAGTGTTGTATGTTTAATCACGTATAAGGATAACTGGTATATGATTCATCCGGTATAACCATAGCTGTCGTATATGTTATCTGCTTCGGCGTTAATTTTGTATGAAATATTTGTTCATAGCGAAAAAAGCCAAGGACACTGAATCAACCAACGATCGGCGTGAAATACACTTAGCTAAACGTGAAGGTAAAGTTCATCACAAACATCTCAATATCAATAGAATACTGATATTATGTTCATATTACTGTGGCCCCATCTCATTTGCATATAAAAACGACAACATAAATTGTTGCATGAAGAACGTTTCGGTATTTGTTTATTTACATAACTGTTTATATGGAGATCTCAACTAAAACACTCGTTCATAGAAAATTAAAACTTTGTTATTCAAAAATGTTTACAAATTTACAAACGCTTATATAGATATTACGCATTAAATGCATAAATTCTATCCCAACAGAACATCAGATTGTTGTAATTTCAACAGTAATAATCCATTACAATAAACGTACATATATTAGCGGTAGTCTTATTTAAGCACTTTTCTCGCAAAATATTGCGCTAAATTATCAATGCGCCAATAACAATTAACAATGTTGGTGGGTGCGCCAATTCATCATTCCATAAACAAGTTTCTTTTTCATACTTGACTAATATAGTAGTCTAAGAAGTTATATTATTTTAGAGTATCAGTTTCAAATGAAATATATAAGAATGTATCATTATCTAAGCATGTAATAAAGATTTCTAGAAAACATTCGTGAAAACAATAAAAATAATTCATGTTGACTTACAATCTGTAATATTGACCTTTGTTATTCTGCATAATGCAAAAGAACGCTGTGACGTCATAAGTGACTTTTAACATGAATATGTATACATATTATAATTGTTAGCATGTAATAAAATAATACTTAATATGTCATCTAACGTCGTACATGTCACCAACTTATTGCACCGAAGAGCAGTCCCGAACTTGTATTTAGTTTTCTCTGTGGATATACGGGATACTGGCTTTCCGAAAACCAAAGCTGAAAACACGAGGTTGTTTCCACTGTGCAGTTAATAAAGTGTATAAATCCTTAATCATCGATAGCATTTGACTCTTTACTTAATAATTTCTTCTGTACAACTCATGTGTTTTCTTTAATGTTATAAAGGGAAACGTTCACATCAAGGAGGGAAAAGTGAACGAAGGAAGTGATATTCAGCTTTCGTGTGAACCAGTGGCAGGTAACGTCAACATATACCAGCTTTTGTTTTTGTTGTTATTTTTATAATGTTCACTTTTTACTTTCGATGGTTACAAAATATTACATCTGATTACGAAGATATCTAAACTAAAGTGAAAAGACCGTTTTATTTTATTGCCATTAAAATTTGAAATGACCCTTTTTATGTCTTAAGAGTAGCATCTTTGGTGATTTGAGTTTCCTGCAAATTTACTCGAAAATAAAACAATCATTAGCTTTAAGCAATCTACAGTACTCCTCGAATATTTC
>NW_018483000.1:0-2075 GCF_002113885.1 Mizuhopecten yessoensis
ACTATAATTGATGTATTTCACTGCAATATAATTGATGTATTACACTATTAACAATTTAACTGATATATTTTTTTTAAATCGAAAGGTATATCGATATCGCGATATACCAAAGGTTACCGAGATTTTAAAAATAATGACGATACACTAGGTGTGATTCCAATAAGTGTAGGCGGCACAGGTTTTTTCCTTATTGAAGTCACTCGATTTCATCTGGAAAGACATTTCAGGGCTTATCGTGACCATTATCTGAGAATCATATCTTAATAATAAACAGCGTAGTTGAATGACTTTAATCAGATATAGAACATGATATGTTTGTTGCGAAAACTATTATTTTAAAGAACTTTTTCATATCTATATTAGCAGCCATATAGTATGTAGCCGAAAGTGAAGTCATCTATTAAACCAACGAATTGTTGTTGGTGTTTTTAAATACAAAATAAATGCATTATTGCAAAAGTCTGACAGTTATACAAGTCAAGTTAAACCTACTATTGGTTAATATAACGAGTAATGCACTTGTTACTGAAATCTTACTTACAGTTCATAATGATATAATTCCAAATTTGATCTTGCGCTTTGTTACACGTTCTGTGACTGGTTAATAGAACAACTGTCAATATTAGATTGAACGGCTGTTTTTTCCATAGGAATACTTTTAACATTTTCCTAATTCCCAGTTTTTCAGTAAGCAATTAAATTGTTGTATTCTTTTAATATTAGAAATTTTAAAAATATACACGTTTAAACTACATGTGACAATATTCAAAAAAGTGACACGTTCTGTCGGCTGACGTATAACGTATCGACGATATCAATATGACAAAGCTCAAACTGACAATATTTCGATGTCATAATTATATTTGGGTCCGCACAACGATCAAAATAGTGGCGATATCAGGAATTGAATCAGATGTTGTCCAGCATAAGAAAGTATCAACTGAGGTGAATTTAATTTACACATTTACTGAAACATCATGAATTGTCACGAACATGACGAACGCAGCATGTAACCACTGTCACTGGGTCTACATACGACGCACATAGCGAGGTCGAGACTAGCTCGATGTACTTCCTGTCATAATAAACACCGCTTTACTTAAACCGGGTGTCAATCCTGGCCTTTCCGTTCTCCAGAATCATCATCCATTGACTCCACCGTACACTGTTGTAAATTTTCTCTATGTAGAATCGCCTAAGTTAAATTATAGCTCATTCCCAAATTAAACCACTGCTTTCTCAATGTTTTTCTTAACAAGGTCGTCAAGCAGGATGAAGCGGCCATGAGAAAATGTTCACGTGAATTAGTTTCGAAATCCCCGAAATGACGATGCGATATTACATCATATTACTACACTACGGCGCTCATGTCGTGTGTAAGAATTGTTTTCCCCGTTCATAATCGCGCGAACACTGGAAAATTCCAGACTCAATACCTATATAAATAAGTATCATCTTTTTTGTATGCTTCTTAAAGTGATTAAAATGATAAAAACACGTCAACTAGAGTGCAATCCGTTCATATAGAAAACGTAGCTTGCCTTTTCAAAAAATACATGTACCACTCACCGGCATTTATTCGATGTGGGGTTGAATAAACATCTTATCTAAAATAAGATAACAATATACCTGTCTAGTGCTTGTCCACACACACCGTGTTAGCCCTAGCTTCAGTCACCCGATGAATAATCTGTATTTTGATATCTAATGTTGGTTACCTTGGTAATTGGACGATATACACTTGGTCCTGGTGACGATATTGATATAAAACTACAGGTATACAATATCAACCTTGTGTAGCGACTCGTATGACAACTTGCTTTACGTCCACAGTTGCCCGAGTTTTTAGATACACCACTTGCGTGATGATATTCGAGTCAATGTGACAAAAGTTAACCTACTTTAAAACCGTCAATACAAGGTATTGCTATGTCCCAGAACATCTATGAGTGTGACGTTCTGCTAAAGACGCCATTAGAACCGAGCGACCAGGTAACAATATATCTTAATCTTCTAATGTTCATGTGTATACCACGGATAATAATTTGTGAACCGCTTTGAGACGACCAACGAAC
>NW_018483001.1:0-2076 GCF_002113885.1 Mizuhopecten yessoensis
TCAAAGAGAAAGATGACCCTTACAACAAAGTGAAAGATGACGACCCTTATAACAAGGTTAAAGAGAAAGATGACCCCTACAACAAGGTCAAGGACGATGACCCATACAACAGGGTGAAAGAGGAAGGAGAGTCAGGTGGTTCATTTATGGATTTTGACCCTTACAATAAGGTCAAAGATGTTGACCCCTATAATAAGGTCAAGGACACTGATCCATACAACAAGGTCAAGGATGTTGACCCTTACAACAGGGTTGAAGATGTTGATCCGTACAACAGAATAAAGGGGGATGACCCACCCTATAATAAAATAAAAGGAGACGATATTGATGATCCTTACAACAAAGTAGATGAGGATGACTTTGTTGATATTACGGAGGATCCGAAATATCCTTACTCCATGGTTGATCCTAATAGGAAAGCGAAACAGGTGACAACAATTACAGTGACTCATAACGGTGCTGAGGAGCCTACTGCCTCTCCGGCTGGTGCCCCCCAAGTTGTAGATACATTCAAAGTTGAGGAAGGTACGGATGAATATGCTGTTGTTGTGAAAAATAGATCAGACTCATCATCGGTGGCCACTGTTGTGACCGAGTCGAAGGTCACAGACAATCCCCCAGAGGTCAGCCCCTATACTCTGCCCCCTGAACCCCCGAGGAATTACAGGAGTGAGGGAACGTCCGTACAAGCTCCGCCTTCAACTCATGGATCCGCACTGCCACCAGTCAGTTCAGTCAACCAATCACAAACACAGACCTCAGCTGCTACAAGTGTGAATCAAACCTCACCTGCTGAAGGAGACGCTGTGCAGGACACAGGTAGGTAACGAGCTAAATCAACACATTAGTACATGAGTAAAACACTGAATTTAAATGTACACTACGGGTGGCAAATTGTTTATGAATTATGGACGTTTGTTGAGGTGATTATGTGTTTTTATGGACTTGAAAAAGTGATATTAAGCGAGACAAAGCCAAGGTCAATGTAATTTTTTCAGGTCCATATAATCACATATGAACCAAAACAAAAGTCCTTATTTAATTGTAACATTAAATGAGATGCTAAATAATGTTCAAATCATTAAAAAAGATAGAAGGTATAAAAATTGTCATGAGTAAACTACAGCATTTGGCAGAGGGCATTGTGACATTACAATTAAAATGACGTTATAAAGTGAATATTGACCTGCTGTTTCTAAAGATATTAGGATAGAGTCAATATCACAAATCATCAACCTCCACATGATTCTGATCAAACCAATGAGGAAAAGGGTGTGTCATCGAAATATCATGATATAGGGATCATGAATCCCCAAAACACATTAAATATTACCAATTATCGTTCAGCATCTATGACTTTATAGCCTGCCTTTTGCATTTCTAGGTCCTCCTCGCCGGGAACCTGGCTACATCAAGCTGACGTCAAGAGAGTCGATGGCTAGCATTAACGCACGCCGCTCTCTCAACACGTACGAAACTGTGGCAGAGACAGAGAACATGTATGCAACAGTAAGTATTGTTCTAGAGAGAATCAAGGCCAAGTCCTTCAGGGTCAGATTAGCATAACATGATGTTAATCAAAGTCAAACATCCTGAAAAAAAAAAGACTTTTTATTTACCGGGCAATATTTTCACATTTTTTCCCCGATGGAATGATTTGCAAGATATGGCAAGTAATTCTCTAAAATGACATGTCACAGGCATTATTTTGTAAGGCAAAGAAGAAAATGCTGAAGCAAAATCGATTTCATCTGAATAGCTTGTCATACCTAAAAAAGCCTAGGCACATATCAATACTTACTATTGAAATCTATATAGTGTGGTCTTATCTCTATATTCAGATCAACATCTAGAAAATACTATGGTTCCTATTAAGAGTTTTATTTGCCAGAGCCATTTTAGATTATTTTATGATTCATTGGGGCTGCAGTGGCTGAGTGGTTAAAGCATCTGACATTCTGCGACAACTAGCCCTCGACCACTGGGTGGCTGGTTCGAGGCCTACGCAGGGCACCCGCTAGGTACTAGCCATGGTTTTTCTCAGGGAACTCCGGCTTTCCTCCACCACCAAAACCT
>NW_018483002.1:0-2076 GCF_002113885.1 Mizuhopecten yessoensis
GTCTATCACTACCACCTGTCTATCACTACCACCTGTCTATAACTACAATCTGTCTATAACTACAACCTGACTATAGCTACAACCTGTCTATCACTACCACCTGCCTATCACTACCACCTGTCTATATCTACTACCTTTCTACTACGTTTTGTACATTGTGTACCTATTTTATTTTGTTTACGACAAATACAGTGGAATTCTCTAGTAATTTGCCTGTATAGGTATAGGGATCCTGTATATCATAGTAGGTGTAATATAATGGGTTCTCGGTGCTAAATACATCAGTGTTACAATCCGATGTAGTGAAGATACAGGCGATAGGGTGTTTGACCACTCGTTATAAATCTGTTCTGACAGATAATGCACTTTGCCGGTACTTTCTCGCGGTCAGACGGCAAGTGGCTTGATTAGACAACGAGGTACATTGGTCCATCTCATAGCTAACCGTTCTAGCTATCTATAACACTGGCACTGTCTTACTTCATAGGAACAGCAGGCGCAAGTCATCTGGTTTGGTTCAAAATATTTATCACAACACGAGGCAGTTCCCATAGAATTCTGTGCTAATGCTTTCACTTCCTGTTTTTATTACTTTCTTTGAATCAATTTTACTGCTTATATTTACATGTATATTAAGTTATATTTAAATGCTTATTTTTATTTTAATGTTTATGTTTATACGTTAAAATCTGTTTATTCCCTTTTTATTGATACATTTTGATGCTATTTTTTATGTAAAAAGTCTTATTGTATGTGTGCTAATATTTTTTTTGCAAACTTATGTGCTAAATTGTAAGGTTATTTGAAGTATTTATTGTTTCTATACTTCTGGAATGCCTCTTTTTGGGGGTAACACTGCATTAGTTTGTTGAAGTGATACAAATTATGTTTGTGATTTTCAAATATATGTAAATTTAATTACTTGCGTCGCTTAAATTGATATCGTCAGTAATTAAATATTTCCGGAACTTAAATATACCGTATAACCTCTTTATAACGTCCTTCGTTAAATTGCAATCTCCCTTACCGCCAACGTTTTTTTTTACTGTTCCCCTTTGCTTAGCAGTTCCTTAAAACGTTCCCAATCCTCGATATATCAACAAACTCCTTTATAAGACTAAAATTACGCTGAATCAAATAATGGCAATATAACAAGGTCTAAATGCCATTTAGAGAAGTGATATTGCTATTTATTTTTATCGTCGAAATTCCACGGGTTACACTCACTAACGTTAAGTAAGGCTAACACTTAGAATTTTATTTTGAGAATGACGTATTTTGTGCTGATTCTTTATCAGTTGTTAACTGTTCATTCAAGAATATATAAACGGTTGTATCACTTTTAGTGTTAAGTGTTTAGATAACGCATGCGGTGGCCGACTGGTTAAGGCCTCTGACCGTCATAGTCACTATCGCCCTCCACCATTGGGTCGCGGGTTCGAAACCTACGCGGGGCAGTAGCCAAGTACTGGCGGCAGGTCGATGGTTTAAACACAAAATTAAACACAAACAAACAAATCGTTGATTTTAGTAATTGTTAAAAAAAAGAGAGAAACTGATGTTGGTGGAGATATCGTGCATATATAAATGATTGCTAGGATCACAGTGGTTCATGTGTTTAACATTGGGGCTGTTTTTCACGCGTATTAATTGCCTAAAAAAGATATTAATGCACGCGTATTGATTTACGGTAGATAAGAAATACTGGTCAAGAGTGTTACTGACCGCTGGTCAGATAAAGCGGTCAGCGCTCATCCTTTGTTGGGCTAACTGGCCGGACGATCGATGGGCCGTAAAGATATGTTTTACCCCCAACAGTCATAAATCGACAGTCTACACAACATCATAACAATCTTTAGAAATGTTCTTCCGTATCATTTCTGTTATTCTCAATCAATTATCTTGTCAGGGGATCTATCAATATTTCATCTTTATTCTTGACAATCGTTTAATATAATATTTTTATAAAGCCACTTGTTTATATACAGTAAAACCTAGATATAATGCCTATATATACAGTAAAACATCGAAAGTATGTCTTTATATACAGTAAAACCTCGATATAATGCCTATAAA
>NW_018483003.1:0-2077 GCF_002113885.1 Mizuhopecten yessoensis
AAATGTAGTTTTATGTTTAGCAGCAGTCGGGATCATATACACAGGTGAAAATACCGGGAAATGTAGTTTGATGTTTAGCAGCAGTCGGGATCATATACACAGGTGACAATACCGGGAAATGGCACTGTCAGTGAAGTTATACCACTGGTTGGTATTGTCGTTCTAAATTTGAGGGAAAATGAAAATGGCGATGAACGTGTCTAATAGGGGTGAGACCTTTATGGCCTTGATACCCTATTCGGGACAAAGATCACTCGATGTTTACTTAAAACCCCCTAAAAATCATTATCTGGTCAGAACAATGAAACGTTGTCAGATGTAATGTACATTAAAAGGCTGAAAATATCAACACCTCATTATAATTTTCTGTGAAGTCTGCACACAGTTGCCATAAATGACCCTACGACCTTATTACACGGTGTACATTAGTCCTAGTCACCTCAAGTTCAAAGATGATCCGGGCATTATAATAGATCACGTGACTGACGCCCATGTTACTAGACACAGAGGTCTGTTTCTAATTCATTGGTGTGTCAAAACAAAGATTCTGTATCGGTAAAGTCAACAGTTATATTCGATCTCCCTCTTTACACTTCCTTTAGAAGTGGTGAGGCCAATGAACAGTCCTAATAGTTTTCGCTACGGCTACTTTACCGCGCATGCGTGTCTGGGCTGTAAGTTTGTCTTACTGATTAGGGGGACATGGATGGTGACGGTTTCCTAAACAGTGAAATTGAGACAAATCGCTGTGATTTGTCACACAGTCACACCCTCAGCCCGCTAAACAGGAGGAGCAGATTTATAGTCCCGGGGACACCTCGAGCGTGTCCGCCGATTACACTCACAGCCATGTATCATTTTGTTGAAGCTATGGGTATTCCACGTGCAATATATGACGACAGAGAGTTTGGGTACAATTACCATTTTCCTTGTGTTTTTTTTGCATTATTATCGAGGATTAGGTGTTATTTGTCAGTATTCGTTAACCCCGTTATTATTACTTTTTGCTTGTGTTCGTAAACTTTTGCGAAATGCGCAAACGCCGACAAAAAAGTTAGTCAATATTAAATTTTGATTGTTGTAGCTTTAAAAGAGTTGTGTCACACTTTCCGGACACGAACGACCTTTTCATTTTACTGACCCATATCAAATTTTCATACGTCCTTGGTTCATGAAACAGCAAGTCTAGGAGTATGTTTTCGACACCATTGTCATCAGTTATTGAAAGTCAGCCTATTTCCGTGCGTTATAATAGAGTGACCCGGATCGTGTCTATCTGGTCGGTCTCGTCGATAATATCTCGTCCCGGTTAGACACGTGATAAAAAATAACATATTGGCCACACAACGTGAAATCGCATGTTAAAATGCAACATTCAAAGGTTATCTACACTTCATATCAAAAGTTAATTTCATTTTGCCAACTGGCTAAGTGGTAGAGTGCATCGTGGCTGTCACGCAGTCATCGGCCTCAACTCGAGTTTATTGGATATCGTTATAGTTAGACTTGTGATAACTCATCTGTCAATCCGCCAAATAACCATCAATTAGGTTGTACCTGAACAGAATGACAAAAGCACGCGCTTCTTGTTCGAGGCTATAAGCTTTTTTTTAGATATCAGTCGACCTTGAGGCAGGACCTGCTAAATTTTGAGAGCGCGGTTTTCATTGGTTACAAATCGAAATTCGAATAGGTATAAATTGTGTTAGACTGGCCCCCGTCTCTAGAATATTGAATTATTTAAAAACAAAACCTCTTAATAATTTTGATCTCTCGGAGTTGGTAGCCCGTCTAAAACTGAGGCTGTATGGGATACTGTTTAACTTTTTAACTATCTTGTTGGTGAAAGCACTGGTTGTATAGCTGATACACTCATCTATCGAATGAGTGACAAGGACACATTCTTTCCTGTCTTGTTAAGCTTCATCAACATATTGACAGACAGATAAGAAAGCCCTGTCGTCTGCTTACACTGTAGTCTGACAGACATGTAAGCCTGTCGTCCGCTTACACTGTAGTCAGACAGATAGGGAAGCCCTGTCGTCCGCTTACACTTTAGTCAGACAGATAGGTAAGC
>NW_018483004.1:0-2079 GCF_002113885.1 Mizuhopecten yessoensis
ATATATTACTCCGATCAACTAGGTAACCATTACATTTCAACATAGAAACTCATTTAATTGAGAAAGAAAAAAGAAAAGAAAAAAGATCGGTTACCATATGGTTGGGAAATGACTTTTAGTCAATGCTAGGATGTTTAGTTCTAGATTTGTCTCCCTTGCATCAAACCATTCTCGTGTATTTCGTCAGCTGTTGTCAATATCAAATCAACCTTAAAATATCAACCTAATCTTCAATAATTGATCACAAAGATATACCTGTTTTTCTACACAAGACCATTCATGTTCTTATGTTATTATCACTCAATTGTTCCAGTTATTTAAACTAATCATTATTACGAGAATTTGTATTTATGAATATGTTTTAAAACTTACTCTAATTAAATACATACTATGAAACAATTACATGAAATTTAAGGACAAAAGCAATATCACTTTAACTCCCTTTTAATGTTGTTTCATCATCCACCTGCAACAAAATATGCATATAGGAGGTGGACACATAGTTAGAAGCTACATGAATTAAGATGCAAAAAATTGTTATTTTGTTTCATGAAGCTATTTAATGAAGTGTATTGATTGACTTATATTTACTATTATCATGATCTCGTTTTCTTTCGTGATAAAACGCTAAATGTGATTGATAAAATAATAATTCTACAATATTCTGTATATTGTTTCCTTTCTGCAATTTCCACGTCATTTAGTGTAGTTTACTAATTTCAATTCATGGTACTGTTGCAATAACTTTTCACCAAAAATATCTGTATATATCAATAGCAGTCAGTTCTTAATATTCAGCATTTAATAATTCAATATGGCTTAAAGTTTACAGATCGATTTATAATTCTGTGTTTATTCGATTTAGATTATACATGTTATTTACTTCAGAGGTTGATGTTGCAATATCTAGTCCTAATTTATATCCAGAAATATTAATTCCTTAATACATACCTCACAACAATTTAGAAGTTTAATACATTTCTTATAGCTGATAGATTAGTCCATCCTTCTGTGTAAACTCCATTCAGAGTATGACACAATTAAAATCTTAAACAAAACAAAACTTTCTTTCCTAACATTTTCTAAAGCTACGTGCATTGAAACTAGGTTACAGTTTTAGGGACGACATTCCCCGAAGTTAACTTTCCTTTTCTACATTTTACAACCGGTTACTCTTTGATGTCGTATACAATTTCTGCCTCTGTTTTCCCATGAGAAAGAATTCTATTGCTTTTTCTTGATCGTTTATCTTGACCTAAAAAAACTTTTATACAAAATAACAATAGTTTGAACTTGACATACTAACACACAAATTGCACATACATGTTTAGGAATCATGTTACTTGTTATATTTGTCAACCTCTCACTACATTACCCCTCCCCTACACACAAACCACCTCCACCACCAGTACAATGGATAGTGTTTTCTATTTTAGTACTGTAGACGTAAGAGAATGTATGGCTTAGCCTTTGGTACATTAACGAATATAAAAAATAATGAAAGCGATCAAATTATTATTGTGTATTCCGGCATCCCGTATAATCTGACTTGATAGATATGCTGTGTTCCACAAATGTCGGATTAACCAGGTTATATTGCATTTATAAAGCCAGAATGAGGATTGAACATTAGTGTTGTCCCGAAAAATAAATGTCCAGTTATGTGGACTACAAGAACCTGCTGGAATAATAATGTTTGCTTGTGTATTGTTGGTATAGATTGAAGTGATTCTGTCGATTTATGCTAAACAAGTTATACATTTCGAAAGGAGAATATGTTTTTAAGCAGTCGTCAATATATAGAACAGGTGACGTAGGTCTGTTTTTGTTTACTTAGGAACATGAAATACACTGTATATGTGATTTTTATTACACTATTTAAGATGAACGGAATGATAGAAACTCTTTAAAGTGTGGTTCTGAAATAGGAAAAATCGAGAAATTAATATATTTATACTTTTTAGTTTATGTGCTTGGCAATATTGTGGACAGACTCTGTAATATATGTTATTCCTACGATATTGGAAAATATAACACAATGAAAGTTAGAGTTCATTAGTCGTAAATGTGATCTCACGA
>NW_018483005.1:0-2079 GCF_002113885.1 Mizuhopecten yessoensis
CCACATTGAAACGAGGTTTTGACTCCTTGGAGGGAAGAAAAGAGTTGACAAGTTATTAGGAGGTTTTGACTCATTTGAGTAATGGGAAGAGTGCCCACATTATAAGGAAGTTTGACTCGTTGGAGGAAAGGAAATAGTGGCCACTTTATCAGATTTTGACACATTGGAGGAAAGGAAGACTGGCTACATTATAAGTTGGTTTGACTCATTAGAGGAAAGGAGAGGATGGCCAAATTATCAGGAGGTTTACTCATTAGAGAAAAGGAAAGGATGGCCAAATTATCAGGAGGTTTTGACTCATTAGAGGGAAAAAAGAGGATGGCCAAATTATCAGAAGGTTTTGACTCATTAGAGGAAAAGAGAGGATGGCCACATTATCAGGAGGTTTTGACTCATAAGAGGAAAGGAGAGGATGGCAAAATTATCAGGAGGTTTTGACTCATTAGAGGAAAGGATGGCTAAATTATCGGGAGGTTTGACTCATTTCAGAAAAAGGAAAAGTTGGCCAAATTATCAGGAGGTTTTGACTCATTAGAGGAAAGGAGAGGATTGCCAAATTATCAGGAGGTTTTGACTCATTAGAGGAAAGGATGGCCAAATTATTAGGAGGTTTGACTCATTTCAGAAAAGGAAAAGATGACCACATTATCAGGAGGTTTTGACTCATCAGAGGAAAGGAGAGGATGGCCAAATTATCAGGAGGTTTTGACTCATTTCAGAAAAGGAAAAGATGGCCAAATAATCAGGAGGTTTTGACTCATTAGAGGAAAGGTGAGGATGGTTTATAAGGAGGTTTGACTGATTAGAGGAAAGGAGAGGATGGCCAAACTATCAGGAGGTTTTGACTCCTTCGAAGAAGGGAACTATGAGTGGTCTTATGAGTTGGAGGTTTGACACATTGGAGGGACGAAAGGAGTGTAAGGATACATAGTTGGAAGGTTTCACTCATAAGGGGATCGAAGGAAAGGAGGTGGTCACATGACGAAGGATTGACTGATTGAAAGAAGAGCAATCATAAGATTAGGAGGTTTTGACTCATTGGAGGAAAAGAAGGATTTTTCCTATTTGAAGGATGAAGTCATTGGAAGAAAGCAGGGAGTAATCACATGCAGATTTCTTTATCAGAGGTAAGTGCTGAAGTTATTTTGTATTTCTAGCTTACCTGGCAGAAAAGTGCACATTGTGTTTTAACATTCAAATGACTTTTAACAAACCATGAAACCTTTCATAATAACATTTAGACTGTAGCTTTCTCTGGTGAAAGGCTATCAAATTCATTTCAATAGATTGCCTTGACCTGTCATAAAGGTCATAGTTCATATGATAAAAAATATTTTAACAGTTTCTTTTAACAAACCATTGAGTTTATAGAGTTATGATATTTAGCCTGTATACTTTGCTGGGATAGAGAACTATCAAGTTCATGTATCCAGTTCTTAACAAGTCCATTGGGCCTCTTGTTTTTAAAGTACACAAAAATGGAAGCTTTTCTTGTCCGAAGGATGAACACTTTAATAATATGTCTAGTACTGGTAGATATTTCAACATTGACTCATATTTACTAAATAAGTTTTACACTGTTACTTGTCTTCTTATTGTAAGTTGGATTTTATAACCATCTAAGTGATTAAAATACTGTTTCCTTGCCTAATACATTGTACTGTCGACAAGCATATAGGTGCTCTTCACTGACTCATCATCCAGTTGTGTTACGTTTGTGTGTCCAATGAAGTCACGTTCCAATTTGTTTGGCAATTTTCTGACCGAGTTACTTATGCCCATTTACAAGAGCAAAGAGTTACATACAAAAGAATTTATTTACAAGTTTCCTTTTTCATAAAAGCGTCTCTGAAACAATGAACGGGGTTCTGTTCAGAAATGATTTAACAACGCATTAATTTTCACAGAAGTAAAGTTTAATACATTTCTAGAACTCATAAAGTGCATTTTAGTTAACATGATCAGCAGAAATATGTGGATCCTTCAATACAGGTGAGGAGAAGTTTGTGTGTACAAGTTGGACCTTGGTTGTTATCAATATCTTTACTTGGATATATGTTATTGATCTGAAAGCTGACT
>NW_018483006.1:0-2079 GCF_002113885.1 Mizuhopecten yessoensis
ACCATGAATTTAACATAGAAGATTATATTGTCACTCAGGGAAAAAATCAGGTCACTTAAAAACTCACCCCGAGACCTCAATGAATTTAGAGAGCATAAATGGCCTTACTAACAATTCTCTTGTTGGAAAAATCTAAAAATGCCTCGTAAGCATACACTATGATTCCTGTTTAGGAAAATAATACTGTAAAATGCCATTGTTAAGCTGCTACATGTGATGAATATACTGAACTTAAACAAAAAGATTTTAAAAGTCAAAATGTCAAGAGTCTTTCTCCAAAACATACTGAGACTTCTCAAGTAGGTATGGTTATCCCCGATTTCCCTTATATTGATCACAGATGTAATTTGTAATAATATTTTTTTTATTTTAATTTTCACCCCAAACTGCATATCTGGAAACATTCTTAAATATATTCATGATTTTTATTGAAGTGTTTTCCAGGATTTAAATATCAGACATACCAAGACTTGCCAATGTTTTTTATTTCAATATATATACCCTGTATGATCAAAAGAGGTTTGACAAGGTTTGAGGTCCAATTCTCCTAAACTGGTGATATAAAGTATTCAGTTCAGTTAGGTAGATATCATCCTATTTACTGGTTATAAATTAAATATCTTAACTTTAACAAAGACATGAATTGAAGGTCCACAATTTTTGAAAGCCATGTAAAGAAGGCCTTGAGATTTAATATCCATGGTCTACCCAATAATATATACATGTGGTTTTTTCTCTCAAGATTTCAGCTAGGCCAACTCAACCATCCAAAACATAAAACCACCATAAATATATTGAATATTATTTAAATCTCATCAAAATATGTTAATAACATTCAATGTGAATCAGGATTTCCAGACTAACAACGTACTTGACCGATACAAACATATACCAGTAACTTGTATTGTTATTACTTCTAATTCTTAACAGATTGTTTTGTGCATATTGTCATATTCATTTCTTGTTAAATTGTTCATTACATAATACAATCATTAATCAATTAGTTATATTTCCTAATGTGACTTTTTGTCAACAAAATTCTGTTGCAAATTAAATTGCAATCATTGAAATGATTCCTCTTAAAATAGAAGTGAAATTGATATTTGAATGTTTGTATCCAAAAATTAACAAAGGGTCCTAACTTCACATGTAGTGGGGATACGAGACTCAATTCACATACACAACATTTCATCAAACCAAGAGGTACTCTTATACAAAATGTTGCAATTGTAAGTTACAGAGTATACGAGATATGTCATGTACAAAGTAATGGGCCATCAACAAAGGGCCATAACTCTGCATATATTTGGACACAAGATTTTATTTCCAGATGCATCACTCTGCCTTTCCGAAACAACTTGCATATAAACTTTGGCAATTTTAAGTGACAGTCTATACAGGGTATGCCACACTCTGCCATCCCAAAAGGAATTCACATAAAACATTTGGCGATTGTAGATGACAAGTTTATATGAATCGACTGTCACTGACTGAGTGACTGACCATCTAACAGAAGGACATGAGTGTAAACTGATCTAGTCCCCTCCGGTAGTACCCTGTCAGTCCATGAGACGTGTGTACAGGAGAGAGAGAGAGATCCAGAATCTTTAAGTTGGATGTAGGCGATTATGTTTCCTTACTCAACAGCAGGACAGGTTGAACATTACTTCAAAATATAAACACTGCTCTAACCCAGACATTTCACAAATCTGTGAAATTTTAGTTGTTTCCATAATTCTGCAACATCTATAATGCTCTCTAACTGACAAAAAAATGCATCTCACTGGTTGATGCAGAGGCTGATACGATATTTGTTGACATGTTAGTGTGTGACAGTAACTGATATCATATAGACATTATATTCCCCCTCCAGGAAAACTTCTCCAATCTAGATTACAGATCTATCTATAGAGCCCCACTGTAGACCACACTGAAGTTACACAGCAGTCCTGTGTATAATGTCCAGAAACACAAGAAAACTCAACAACTACAATTTTATACTTAATCAGTATTTGAAGTAACTCTGGTACTAATAGGCACGGTAGTCTAGTGGTAGGACGCCAGGCTCGTGACCGAAGG
>NW_018483007.1:0-2080 GCF_002113885.1 Mizuhopecten yessoensis
AGTCGAATATCATATAACCTTGTTAAGAAGGCGGACAAACTGTTGACCCAAGTAAAACTTCGTGCCGTAATAAACAAGGCAAGATGTTGAATACTAACATAAATGTATTTTATTTTATAGCACATGTCAATATCCGCATAAGACATTTGAGCACTGTCGGTCTAAAATGGCTAAAATATTGCGTTGAAACTAAAAACTAATTGGTTTGATACTGATTTATCAGAAATGCAATGTATATCCACACATGATGTGAATTTACACAACACGTTGTTCTCATAACTTAATAAGACGCTCAGCACCTTTAACTAATCTTCCCTTTTTTATATTTCAAACTGTAAAACTTTAGAACAATTAACACTTTACAATACAATGAAATACAAGCAATTGGCAGGTATGGGTAAGACACTGTGGGATTATAAACATTTATGTCGTCATACCTAGCAATGTATTATCTACCGCAACAGTTTCCATGATGTGACCCGTGGACAAGGTCAGATCCCGGAGCCATTCCCAGTAGCTAATTGCATTCTTCATATGTAACTCTTTGCTTACAGTCTGGGGAATATGTACACAGGGGGAAAGGGCGTGACCCCAAAGCTACTTTTGGGAGCATATATGTGTTCGTTTCCTTATACAAATGGCTATAGGTTGGGGATCTTAAAAAATCCCATTTTATGACTATGAATCAAACACCAGCAGGTGTTGCATAAACGAATGGACCAATCCTAATAGTATGAGTGTGTTGGTATCTTCATGAGCAAAGAAGAGTATATACGGCTATAGGTTGGTAAACGCAACTGTTTTCATGTTATGGCACGTCCCCGGAGACGAGACTTGGCCCAGAGGCCGATCCTGATATCATAAATGGTTATTGGATGGGGATCTCAACATTTTTTTTTGTTATGACCTAGGTTGAACCGATAAGTGGGGGAAAACCATCGAGCTAGTCATGGTAGCATAAACGTCATTGTCTTTTTCTGCTAAACCATTATATTTTTGCTTATATGGCAGGGATCTAACTTGTTTCGATGTCAATAACTAGAGAATAAGACAACAGGAGTAAAGCTAGACCAGTGAGACTATTCCAGAAGCATCATCGCGCAAACAATTCCATCCTCAACTCTTGCGCACAATAGTACAAGTAAACAATCGATCGACCCGTTGTGCGATACGCGTTTACGTCAATTTCCGATCAGTATATTTTGCACTTATCAAATTCTGCAATACATGTTATACCTTATTCCAATGACTTTAAACAATAAATGATTTGTTTGTTCTCAGATGAAATACCAGAACGATGTGAACTAAATGGTGTTGATAAGCAATTATATGAAAAATTTATCTTTGATTTGAAAGTTATCCATGCACGACTTGACATTACCTGTGTTAATTGTGTGCTAATTTGTGTATATGACTATATATGACTAATGTATGTAGTATTTGCTTATTAAGTTCTTCAAAACAACGTCGGTAATATTCATGTCTATGACTGTTAAATAAATGATTAAGCATATAAATAGAGCTGGAATATGGCAACATGATTAAAATAAAAAAATAAAAGAGTTAACGTTCAATATCGTATTTATTGTTTATATCGCATTCCCATGTCGTTATAATATATCTATAAACGACGATACCTATGGAATAAATGTTAGATAACTAGCGCTGAGTTGTGTGAGCTGTTACTGCACACCTTTGTATCGTACATGAACGCACATCGTCCACACACCGCTTTTGTGTAACGTTGTAATAGATAAGTGTATACGCGATCAAAAAAGGGCTCAGTGGATTGATACCTGTTTCAAACATGGCGCTGTTCACGCTTCAGCAAGATAACTGTTCGATGTCAGCCATTGTTTTATTCCTTTAACATCTAGAAACATGGAACATATTTGGGATACATACAACAACTATCTGATTATACAACAAAAGGATGTTAGCAAACTTTTTTCCATGAATGCACATTCAACATTCTTTGACGGTAAAGTAAACAATGGCGACTTCTTTTTGCGACATTCGACCGCGTCACTATCAGAGCAGTGTGTCAATGCGTGTACAAAACGACCGTTATAAATGAATA
>NW_018483008.1:0-2081 GCF_002113885.1 Mizuhopecten yessoensis
GATCCTGTATTCAAACCTAGGTAACATTGATAACTTTAGGGAGTGATGATCCTGTATAAAACTAAAGTAACACTTAGACTTTAGGGAGTGATGATCCGATGTTAAAATTAGAATTTGTCGTAACAACATTAAACTCAAGAAATTAGCTAATTAACCATCTGATTAAGGAGAAAATAATTAGACTAGAGTATGGCACTTAATGGTATTTGTTAATCATGCACTGCACACAATATTAATGCCATCATGAAGTATGACTAGCATTTCATGACATAGAAGTTATGATATTCTTAATAAATGTATAAATATGTTTGTTTAAGTATTTTAAATTTGTTATAAGACAGAAATCATTTGAGTACAATAAGTACATATATATATTATTTTTTTTTTACCCTTTTCGTGTCCTTAGAACTGCAACATGTTTCTTGAATTATTTTCCATATTAAAAAAAAAGTAAGCAACCCCTTTCTTTACCAGATTAAAACAAATATTTGGCATGGTGATATCAAAAACACATGGAACTTTAAATCACCTAGTCAAAGACTAGCTCTCAGATACTTCTATAAAAATTGTACAGAAGAAAAGTAATCTTCTTCAGGAGGTGTTTGACTGATAAAGCGTATAATTTGTAGAACACAAATGTTTGAGTGACTTGAAAATTATATGATTATAAGTTGTCATGTGCAGTGTAACCAATCAAAAATGCTGACATGCAAACAGCCGAAACTGGTGGTCGTGTGTTCCTGTAGTATGACTGCTGGTCCTAGGCCTGTGCTCAGACAGTAAAAGTAATATTTAGTAGGCCCAGCAGTACATTGTAAGTTTGATGGTACTGAGTTAAGTACCAGTCTTGTGCTCAGACTGGGAAAGTAAGGCCCAATACTACATTGTAAGTTGGTACCAAGTTAAGTGCTGGTCCTGTGCTCAGACCAGAGAAAGCAGTACTAGAATCAATTTGCTCAGAGTAAATTGTAAGTAAAGCAATGATCCAATCAAGTTTTATTCCAGGGTTTTTCAAAGTAGGCTTTTCCAGATTTCCAGTTTTATCCCTGTGTATATCTTACCATACATATTATAGTGTGACGTTACATGGGCACACTTCAGTCGTAAAAGTGTGGCTTTTCATTTGAAAAAGGGATTATAGCCCCAAAGCCCCACTCTGAAATGAACTTGGAAGTATAGTACAGATTGCTGCAGTGATAATATTTATCTTAAAAAAGGAGAAGTCATGTAAATTAGATGTACCACCTAAAAAGATTTTTTTTCTGAAATTACGTTTACTGTTGTCAGTGTAATGTTACATTTAGGCCATGAAAAACATAAAGGGTTGTGTGGTGATGAATGTCCAATGTTGTAAAACAAGTTAACTTCAGATATATTGAGGAGGCGTATATGTGAAGGGAATCGAGTTGGCAGGGATATCATGTGGAACATTATACATGTATAGAAGTCATAATACCATTTCTATTTGGTAACATAATTATATATCAATATTAACAATACATAAAGTGAAGTCAAACAGTACAATGTTTATATTTCTGGAATATATATACATACTGTATATGACCTCTGAGACATACACATTTAACAATGGGTTTCCTTGAAATAGTTAAATCAATAGAATTTGTATTTTCCAATGCTGTACCATTGAGTAAAATTAACCTACACATACATGTAGAACATTTCTTTAATGTGCAATTTTAATGCACAGGTATACAATTGTAGATTTCCATACATGACAGGTTTGCTGGATTTTATGGAGGGTAACTGCCAAAATCCGATCACTACCCTGTACAATCAGAGGTGATCTACACCTATAGGACGTTTGTACATACATCATACATTTTTGAATATATTGAAATAGGATCTAAAGATTAAATCCTGCAGATTTGGTCTGCACTATCATTTCTGCATTTCAAACTATGAACATCAATTAATTGTAAATAATTTATAGCGACAATCTTTTAAAAGAGCAAACTCACCTTAAGATAGAAAATTGTATGGTAATAGAATTGAACCGTATAGAGTGTATACTTGCAGAGTTGTAAAGAGTAAGACAGGGAGGGAGTTGTAAAGAGTAAGAT
>NW_018483009.1:0-2082 GCF_002113885.1 Mizuhopecten yessoensis
ACAACATATTTATTAGTAAGTATGTATTAAAAAGCGATACGGCATTGAGAAGTCACGAAACAGTAGTTTTATCTTAAGAACAGATATATCACAGATTTAAATGTTAAAGTAGACATTTAACATGACCTTGTATTTTATCTAATTTGTTTCAGATACAGTTTTTAATCATCACATTCTTGTTACGTTGAATGCTATGGTGAGTTCAATATCCACCTATTCACGTTTGCATTTTAGGCTCTTTGCAAAGACGTCATGTACATGTACATTGCGATGATTATCTTCTTGCCTAATATATAAAGGTGATTGTAAGCCCTTGTTTTGTTACCATATCTTGTAAAGTGCTTAAGAGTAATTTTACAATTTATATAGGGCGCTATATAAACGTTGTATATTATTAGTCTTATCTATCAGGACCCCTTGCTCACACGCTACCGGATATTGTACTAGTCACACGGGCACACAAGTCGTAATTTACACCCTGTTTGTTTAACGCTACCCTGAAGTGTTCTACTAGCGGTTTATTCCTTTTAAGAAAACAAAGTTGGGTAGTATTTTTATGCTAATTTCTAAGCAAAATCCACATCTGTTAATGATGGTGCTACATTTGTACATTCGAGCACGGAAATAGATTTACTGACTAATAAGATTATTGTCCGTGGTTCGAGTCATCAGGCTCCACATTATTATGCATGATAGATATATGTCTAATTGTAAAACTCAACAATCATCAAATAATTTATGTACCATAACGTAATATATCAGTGATCAAAATATTATATTTACCTCATTGTAAAACATGACCTCATGGATTAGAAAATGTAACGCTGCCGGATATTGCACTTGTCACACGGGTACTACATGTACGTACGCACGCATATACACATACACATGTGCACACACCTACATGTATATAAACAAAAACAATACTGTATTTAAGAGACTAAAATAAACATGAGTCGGATTTGTATCTGACCATATGACATTCAAACAATACATACAGATGGCTTAAAATTATGTATTTATTTCAGCATGTCTTTATTTTGTTTCAGATCTAAACTGAACTGGAAAAAATATCAGTATATATCTTTATTTGTAAATTTATAGAGTGTCGTATAATACCAAAGGTATTTACAAAAAGCAGACAAATAATTTTCTCATACTTCATTTTACTGATAACAGGTAATAGTGGCCACATTTAAATCCTGCCCGAAGGTTACTATAGGGAGTGTCCGGTTCTGTTTTTTTAAACGGTGTATTATGTTTTGCAACAAAAAGTCCGAGAGGAAAAGGGCGGTACTATTACTCATGTCAAATGATAAAGCCCGAGGCGTCTTCTCGATAGGATTAAAGATAGTCACGCGTGAGTGACTCCACAGGTAAATGTGTCCTCTGATTCACACCTGTGCTTCATCCCTCTACTGATGTCTCCAGTATAACTTCAGTCATAACATTCCACCAGACGACACACACGTACAAGATGGCCTCCTTTAAGAAGTTTTCTGTGCTCGCCCTGATCGCCATTGTCCTCCTGATATTTGGCGGGATCCTCCACATTATCGCCATAGCTACACCTTACTGGCATATCACGTACGAGGCCACCGTCGGCAGAGTGGGACACTATGGACTGTGGGTGGGGTGTAAATATTTCCTTACCCTCGTCTCATGTTCCGGTGACTTCATCAATCCACCAGGTACTGTATACATGTATGACGCATGGTCAACGTAACTGACCATAATATATATGTGTGTATAGTCATTTACCAACACGTGCTTCAACATTCTGTTTATGATCGAGTTATAAGTATAGGTATGACAGGCAGAAACATAGTGCGAGTCACACCCACTGGCCATATCACGATGACAATCCGGTATTCCGCGGGTGTCTATCTTGAATTTGGTATATAATTTCAACCTGTTGTAATGCCAGATTTAGTGATACTAAGACCGGAAGGATCATACATATCGAACTATTTTTACCTGGGATGGCCACATGCCTTATATATATACATTGTATATGCAGTCTATTATATATGGGGCAAGTAATTCCAACAGTGTGGACAATTTTAGGTTGTCAAATTTTCG
>NW_018483010.1:0-2082 GCF_002113885.1 Mizuhopecten yessoensis
AAATTCCAGAGCAGACGCTGAGTCTTGCATCGACGACCTTCCATAGGGTTAACCCGTCAAAATCTACGCATCTAACATGCGGATCGGCAAAGGTTTGGTCTGTTATAAAAACCTTCTTCTCCGATGACGTCAGAGTTATATAAGTGAATTTAGTTGTTTCGTATGATTCCTCTAAGACAACCATCCACACTTCGCCATCTGTTTCAAAAATGTGTATGTCAGAATCGGAGCATACAGCCACATGCCTGCTATCGGAG
The DNA here is from genome assembly GCF_002113885.1 of Mizuhopecten yessoensis. Lineage (NCBI taxonomy): Eukaryota > Metazoa > Mollusca > Bivalvia > Pectinida > Pectinidae > Mizuhopecten > Mizuhopecten yessoensis. The sequence continues at coordinate 258 of NW_018483010.1, forward strand.
GCAACCGCCTTGAATCTTATGTTACTCTTCAATCTTTTTCCTACTTCAACGAACCCATCGTGCAGCACTTTACACTTCACGAGTTCTCGCGTGTCTGGAATCGATACCATCATGTGATCTTGACTCGTTGAAATTGGTGCTACGTCATAAGGTGCTGGATGGATGTTTGTTTTACACAGAAAATCGAGGGAAAGGCTAAATACAAACACAGCCTCATTAGTATGGTCAATAAGAAGTATTTTCCCCGACGGTAAAATTGTTATCCCAGTGATCCATGACGGTTTTCCTTGGTGTGCAAGTTTTATGTTTTGCATTTGACTCACCTGTGACTGTTGGATATTTGTTTGATCTAAACCTTCATTCCTCTCTTCTGATGCATTTTTCCCTATTTCGTTATGTTTATCTATCAGTTCATTTGATCTTTTTCTCATTGATATCATTTCATCTCTTACTTGTTGTTCTGTTTGACAAAGAAACTCCAAAGCATTGTGTCTTTTGTCAATCACTTGTTCAATTGAGCTACATTGCTCCAAAAGAAGATTCGTCTGTTCATTTTCGCTCTGTTTTTTGGCGGATTTGTTTGATTTTGATTCTCCGGCTTGTTTAACATTACAACGTGCCTCTTCACGCATTGTGACGTCATTGCAACGGCGATGTTGAGGGAAACACAAGGAACAGATGTACTGTGTATGATCAACACAGAAAAACTCGAGATCCTTTTCCAGATGCAGTGTGCAGGTTTCCATAGTTTTGCCTTTTGATGTTTTATATCCATCGATCAATGTAATAACCGCGTGGTTATTTTCAAGTTGACTTGCCCATACTTCCGGGTTGTGTTTGATCCGCGCAGGTACAGAAACGTGACGCCGGCACACTGGGCATGGATATCCTTTTCTTTCCCGATGCTGAGCATTCATCTGTATTATATATTTATTTATACATTTCTTACAAAATGTATGCAGACATGGGAGCGCTTTTGGTTCTGAAAAAATCTCAAAACAAATCGAACATATGATTTGGTCCTTTGCAGTCTTTATAAAAGCTGTTGCCATGGTAACGTTGGTGTAATCTTCGTGATCTGAAAATAATTATACATTGATTAGTCCTGATGTTGTATTTGAGAATGCCAGATGTTTTCAGTGGTATTAATATTTATGAGAAATTGTGCAATAACATCGATTATCATATCCGCATTAACCACTTCCAAATAATTAAAGTCCTGGGTCAGATGGTTTTACAGCTGATTTTTTTTGTATGTTTCTGGGGGAAATTAAGTAATATTATACTAAGGTATATAAATTACGGATTCATGTGTGGAAAATTATCTATAACTCAAAGACAGGGTATAATTTATAAATATATTCATAAAAAATAGAGGCCAATTTCATTACTAAAATATAGTATATAAAATAGCATCTGATTCAATAGCAAGTAGATTTAAAACAAGTTTTAGATCAATTAATAAATATGGATGTGACGGGTTTTATTGCAGAGAGGTATATAGGGGGAAATGCAAGGCTAATTTATGTTATAATGCAGTATGCAGAAGTTTGTTTGTTTGTTTATGTTTTACGTCCTATTTACATGGTCATTTAAGGACGTGTAAGGTTTTGATGGTGGAGAAAAGCCGGATTTCCCGGAGAAAAACCACCGACCAACGGCCAATACCTGTCGACCGCCCCACGTAGGTCTCGAACCTGCGACCCATAGGTGGGGGCTAAAATTATTCTGTATCTTACAACCAGCAATTACATTAGTACTTTTATTGCAATTAGTTTACATTTCAGCTATGTTGCCTGCAGTATTTCAATTCCTTATTAAAAGA
>NW_018483011.1:0-2083 GCF_002113885.1 Mizuhopecten yessoensis
CAGCAATGGAAGGGGTTTGGATCACCGGTCAAAGCCACGCAACTAATCGTATTAATAAGCGATCTGTTGGTGCCCCGTATGTGGAGGTCTGATAAGGATGTCGATAACAGACCAGGAATATCACAGATCTGTATGACAGTTGGACCGGTGCAGGTGAAACGAGCCACATGGCACTTCTCTCACCTCCTACCCTAGACTGATCGCTGTTCCAGACATTTCCCACAATGGATACGCCAGACCGCCGCCATGTTTTCCCACTTTTCAGGCTTGAGTGACGTCATCAGCGTCAGCAACAGAACCCGGTGATATGTACCGACCGTGTTCTCCGTACCCCTGCCGCAGAATGGCAAAAAACTTCAAACTCTTCAACAAACAAATCCATGTTTTTCAATAAAAATATATCTGTGAGTTGGTATGGCTGACGGTAGTGTATCTATCACGTGTAAGCCTCGACAACTGTCGTCGTGAAGGCTAAGTTCGTGGTAATTAACACAGGGAAGCTAAGACAGCCAAACACTGACATATGATCCAGACTTATATGTATACATAAAGCTAGTAACATTGAGAATGTACCTCAAAATTCTGTTACAGGTGCTAAAACGAAATTCCTCGCAAATCTCACTTTGGAAAAGAATTTGTAAATCATTCGTTGCAAAACTTGAATCCCTGAAATCTTTCTTAGTGTGAATTCGCCGCATATTTGCTTTAATGACATAGTATGGGTTGGGACGACCTTGCTTACTCCCCAATCCCGCTTACATTCCGACATTCCGGTTTTCATACAGTCTTTAACTTATAATAAGACCCAGTGTAGAAGGTAAGAACAAGGATTGGTGTGTCCGACTATAGACAGAGACCGGATCCACCACAACTCGATCAAGCTCACGCTTGGTAACTTCATAGATATAAAAAATATTACAACAATTCTGAAATACAGTGTAATGGGGGTTTTTCAATTGATATTAATCACCAGCATTTCCGTTCTTTTGTTGGTTGCTTCGACCACTGGAAGCGCTGAGACATTTAACATACTTGATTTGTAAATATTCCCGAGACACAGGCAATGCTTATAATTGATTAATAGTGTCTCTTTACGGTGGGCGTCACTTCTGACTATCAGTATATCGATTTAACAAACAAAAAATCAGCGATTAGCTGATGATACAATAATGTACATATCAAGATCTACATTCCGTTGTACAACCCTTAAATAAACCTGCCAATCAAAAAAAGCTGTTACTGTATAAACTAATAAGAACAAAAGAAGTAGATATAACACGTGAATGTATTCCTGTCGGAAAATATCCGGGTATTTCCGTCATACTTGAGGACTGAGGACCAATCATGGCGTGACGTCAAATTCAAATTATGACGGAAATTCTCGAAGGGTTTCCGATTAACGGGTTTTAGCTGACGGAACTGGTGAATCTGCTCCCTCAAAATAGGCTGCCCCACCATTTGGTAAAACAGTTTAAAACGTTTCATATTCAGAACTTATTATTTGATAGAAACATTGCATGTAGCATGTTCAGATTATTGACAGTAACGATGATGTGTTTCGTCCAGAACATAGAAGCTGGGTAAGAAAGCTATACGATTGTTGTGCGAGTCCAACGAATGGCCATTGTCACACAAAACTGACCAATCAGCGAACAGGGTTTGCGAAATATAAAACTCAATGGACATTTTTCAATTATGACGTCATGAATAGGTCGACATGTTTTTATTGTGATGTCAGGAAATCGTCTTGTGTCATCATGTTTTCTGTATCTACAATGTATCTGTTCTCTTAATAACGTGTTTTTATAAATTACATATTCTATAATTCTATAATCGTGACACTTACTCGTTAAAATTTTATCACTAATGGACTTCTGTGAAGATAAATATGTGGTTATATGGACCAGAGAAAGTGGTGTTAACCGAGAACTCATAAACAATATGGGACGTATAAATACTGTACGGCGGAAAGTACTGCATTCGGCAGAGTATTGTGACGTTACAATTGAAATGACGTCACAAAAAGAATATTTACATGCTGGTTCTAAAAATAGTTATACCGAGTCAATATTATTCAGTTATG
>NW_018483012.1:0-2083 GCF_002113885.1 Mizuhopecten yessoensis
CCCCCCCCCCCCAACACTAAACTTCCGTTGAGATATAACTGTAGCTCCGATATGGGCCAGGACACTTCCTTTGCCAGTGACTAGTGTTCGAATCCGAGTATAGCCTCGCTGATATCTTTTCCATTCAGAACACTGATTTGTTTATTTCATCTTTTTTTTTAATTTTTAACGAATATCCCGCAAGGTATAGTTTTCTTTTAAGAAAAGATTTATCAAAACTGTAGTCAGGCCCGAAAAAACAGTTTCCAACAATTTGTTACAGTTTTTGGCAGTAGTACGGAGATTTTCAAGTAGAGATTAACGAGACATCACATGTACACAACAAATCAAGCAGCATTACCATCATCACATGTTAGGTTAAATGATCGCCATCTTGTAAAGGGGCTACATTTTGTATATAACAAATATTACATTTAAAAATAAATGTTACAGGGATAGCCGCAGATCACGAGCAGAGCTACTGATGTAGTTAAATGAATGCGCTTCTTGATTCTGGTAATGTGAACTCGTTTTAAGTATAAAATGTAATAAAAACGTCCCATAGACACAAAATGATACAACACACAGTTGTGTCATAGTATGGTCAACTTAACCCTGGGATATCGATAATAATACATGCATCTTTCTCGTAGTTATAGCGAAAGATGTTTCCAGCTTGCTTATTAATCCCAAACGTCTCCTATGTCAGAGAGCATGAAACCAGTAAAGAATATTTGAGAAGCCAAACGATCTATTTATTGTATTGAAGGCCAACCATTAGGTGTTACTGTCCTTTAGACTTGTATTTTGATATTGTCATCATGGATGCAGTACGGAAAATCGTTCTACATTTCAATTTAGTATTTTATACCAGTTTTAAAGCATTACCTATACCAGTCATGCGAAACATGCAAGATGGCATATCTGATGTCATATGTAAGTCTAGCACAAGTCCATTACAAAAGCAGTTGTTATTTGCCTAAAAGTTATTTTACTGTATGCTATTGTCATTCGTTGATCACTGTAACTACAGTACATGTGCTACATTAATTGAGATATTTTCTCTTACTTTCATTTCTTTTTAACCGCCGTTTTCTACACTGTCTTTAATGTTTCTGGGTTTAAGTTGAACGGCATCTTTGTATCTTGTTCAGTCTCTAAAAGGTAAAATAATCAGGGCCTGTTTATACTCAAGAAACCGTCCCCATTCCTTAAGTCAGATTCTGTGCTCAAGCCCAATTTCTTATTCCAGTGATAAATTTAGGAAAAAATACGTTTTGCCAATGATCTGGAAGAATTTGGGAGAGTTCTAGGGCTGAATACCATTTTCGATGTTTTAACTTGTCTTTTTGACCATGTAACATGATTTTGAGCCAGCGACAAGAAAGTAGGTTTGAGCACAGAATCCAGGCTTGAGCACAGAATCCAGGCTCGAGCACAGAATCCAGGCTTGAGCACGAGAACGGCTTCATGAATACGTGGACCCACACATGATCATTACGGCGTACGTTTTGGTGATAAACATAGCTATAACAGAGTTTGTTGTTCACAGGAAGGACCTCCGATATCACAGTTTCTCGTTAAAGTCTTACGACCCATATGAACTGGTGTTAAATTCCAATAAGTCGATACCTTCCATACACCGTCCCACAGGAATACCGTAGTGCCACTTAATTGAGGTCAATTCATCAGTCACATACGTAATTGCCAACGACAAGTAATGAAGAGTAATTAACTTTAAAAGCTAGAATAAATGGAGATTTCACCAGGACTGCCGTGATAACAGTACCTTACACAGTAATTGAATATATAAAGGTTTATATAATCATGCGCAATGTTTGATGCATGTGAAGACTAAAGACATCAAATCAATATTTCCATAATAATTAGGAATAGACAAAGGTTAACAAAGATGAATATGAGTGAGTAAGACTTAATCATCAATATTTACCATCTCATGGCATTGTCACTCTATAACCCTACCAAATTCAGTTGGCATTCATATGGGCTATGACTGCAATATGGACCGATTGTTGACGTCATTATTACAGTAACGTAAGTATGTATACAGTATATGGTTACAGTAACGTTAATATGTATACAG
>NW_018483013.1:0-2084 GCF_002113885.1 Mizuhopecten yessoensis
AACCCCGGCCGCCTTGGTGAAAGGTAAGTGCGCTATCCACTGCGCATCCCAACCACCCTTAATGCTCAGAGCAATACGACACATATATTTGTATGACTTCCAGGAATGCACTCCTTTATCGAGCAAATATAACTCGGGCTTTAATCGTAAAATATATCTATTCAACCTGTCTTTGCTATATAATATGAGAGTTCTGTTATATAAACACAGACGTACAGAAAATACCAGTTTGCTAGAATATTGTAATGCAGTATATTGATGCCATGTACTATTTTCATCTAAATTTTACATAATTTGTTGGAAATTTGCGGGGAACGCATATTTAATATTGATCAGGCTAGGAATCCGAAATAGACACCCGGGACATTCTCTTTATACCGCACGAACTACGGAAGTGACGCATATGTTTATTTCCATAAATAATTGTACTTTCCCATATATTTTACAATTGTTCGCTTTCTATACAATATTCATCCATTAGTATCATCCTTCTGTTGCACAAACATAACTTGTTAATATAATGTTTAACTGTACATGCTTTAGTCTTACGACCACTCCGTTTGGAAATTCCTTAACTTAAATTTGTCTTCAAGAAAATATTGTCCTAAGTTATAGAAATCTTCTTTAACTGCAGTAAGTGCTTTAAAGAAAATTTTAGTTTAAGAAATATATTTCACTTTATCATGCTATCCTACTGATAACCTTAGTTAAGATAATTGTCCTGGACCCCAGTAACGATTTTCTATGGAAAAGCCTCAACAAAGAGACATTTGTGAACTGACACCTGATCAGCTTCAGTAGCAGTAGACATCTCATCACTCATTTATATAGTAGATAAACAGTATATCTTAAATTATATATATGGGGCGAGGAAGTCATTCTTACAGTGTAGACCATATGATGTTGTCAAATTTTTGGAGCGTTCCGCTCCTTTATCGAGACAAATAAAAAAAAATTACTTTACATAAAAACAATATCAGAAATATATTATGATATACATTGTAGCTCATATTTTGAAAACAATAGTTTTTATAGTGTGATCATGACTGACGTGTTGGGTTTCGCTGGTAAAACCCTACCATGTACGTGTCACGGTCATGCTCTAAATCCCATATCCCTTCTTACAATATCCTATCTATATAACGTTAACATTACCTAATGACAAGAATGGCCGTGACCTATCAGAGGATATATGTCTCGTTTTTCTATAAGCACTCAAATCAAAAACACACAAACGTGCGCGTTCAAGCATGTTATCATACGACCGAACCTTCGTACGCCAGTACACAGTGTCAAAGGCAACAAAGAAGATATACCCTTATACAGGACTTTAAAAATACTTATTCAAAATGAACTCAAGGTCAGGCTGTCCTGTTATGGCAGATCCAATTAAATCAAGCAGTCAACATGTCTATTAATGTAATAGAATGAACAAATATACTTTCTAAATATCTACAATAACCAACAAGACTCAGTCTTTTTTAAATATAATCACTATGCATTTGGAGCTTTGCTTGGTTAATTAAAAGCAAGGATAACTATTTCCATGATTTGTTGTTGAATAAGGATATTCCGTCTGTTGTTTTCGTGTATAACTGGTTTTGAGACTTTTCGTAAACCCCTTTCTTTTATTTAGAGGTTAAACGCGCGACCATATGAGGTTACATTTTCAGACAATTTTCTGATCAGTTATGCTAAACAAACGATTTGAAATGGTTTGAAGACTCGTTTATATCTAAAAGTAATCTGATTCTTATTCACTATCTGTGAATTAAGAGGTTTAACGCCTTTATACACCTCAATTAGTAATGGGTGATTTTTAAGCCAGTGCTTGTTGGTTATATATGACAAAGATTACTTACATCTGTACTTGTGAAGCACATTCAGTTCGGCCTTGACAGCACTTCTTTTAAAGTTGTAAGATAAGAGATCACTAAGTTCATGCTATAGATCCTGCCACTGAGTAGCCATTTTTAAAGGGAGACTACTGTGTCACATTAACCTATCACTGTATCTCCTGTTACATATGTGTCGAAAACGTATGAATATACAGTTGTGGGATCGCACAACGTTACACGATGTGC
>NW_018483014.1:0-2084 GCF_002113885.1 Mizuhopecten yessoensis
AAATGACCATAGCTGTTGATAGGACGTTAAACAATGCTAAACCAAGATAGCCTCAGGGACTGACAACCTTGAGTTTAAAAATTATGTTTTTTCCCTATATGAGAATGATTTATTGTGGGAGCCAATGAAGAATTATACCACTAAACACTATCACTGAACATGTACGAGAAAATTAGATCTTTGAATGAAAAGGTACTTGAGTGAACAGACTAAAATAGTTTTCATAAACCGTGTCTCCCATGTTGATAGAGCTCGCGTATGCTGTTTTGATTTCTTCCGGTATTTAAATTAAGTGTTAGAGCAAGATAAAATCTCCCAATTTGGAATTTGTTTACATGGAAACTTGTTCGTCTTTTGAACAGACTTCTAAAATCACATAACTTTTTGAATGTTTAAAATAATAGAAAGGAATAAAACATCCTCATAAATTGCAGTTATGTAAGTTTACATTTTTTCTAATAATATTTTCATAACGCGTTTTGAAAAATAGATTTCTACTCTGCGTTGAAACATTCCGTATACTTAGATTGAACGTTGATTTCGTTGACCCTAAACTGAGGCAATTTGTGTCAATATTTTTTCTTAAGAGACATCAACGCATCACAATTTTGTTCTTTCTGTAAAAGAATAATCATACACTTTATGAAGGCCCCTTTATTGTCCACGGTGCAATAGTGTCAACGTCATTTTTGACGACAGGAGCTCAGCAATTATTGATATTGTTTTGTTTTCACGTAAAACATCATCAACAAATAAAACAATGGAAATAAGCAATTAATTGTGAATCTACATTGCATCTTACAGTAATATCATATGCACCTATGGGTCTGCATTGAACACAACACTGGCCTATATAAATGGTTCTTATTCCCGAAGGCAAGTGTCTGTGGCTCTCTAGATGACTTTTGGTAACCAAAACAGATGTTTCGGGTATAATTTATTGTTTATTAATCTATTTACTATAATATCGCCACGTTGCTCTCTCCTGTTTACGTTTTGAACTCCTTCATCAAAAGTCACTAATAGGTTTTCTAAGTGCACACCGACCAAACACACATCCTAACAAGAATATCACGAAAACACTGCAGGCAGGATGCAAAACAGTAAACTCTGAATCATCAGCAGTAACGCGAAAATTCCCTATGATAGTGTAAACCATAAATCAAGAAACGAGCTACATCGCAAAGGATGTGTGTGGTTAGGGGACCAAAATACACTTTACATGACACGTGTCTCACAAACGCTCGCTGAGTGTGGTATACTACATATGTCGCTTTACTCTATTGTCCTGATGATTTATCTGATGCTGTTTTAAGCGCAGGGTCTTGATTTCATAACTTTTTGTATCAAATCGCGATTTCTTTAGGCTTTCATTTCATACTTTTCAATCGTATTCCTATTAGAAGATTACACGGCATAGTCATTGCACAACCTGTTTTGTATTTGCGTACCATCTGTAAAATGAGGACACGATATTTTCCTTGATCTCTAAAAAATATCTTGTATTATACAATGTAATTTAACCACGGATAAAACTTTTTATATTAATGTCTTATTGGGAAATAGACACGAGTGTTTCTGTATATTATTCAAACTAACAATGCTTTTGCAAATCTCTTAAAGAACCCTCTCCGAACTGTAAGTGTACGTGACAAATGTTAGTTACACTGTAGTAAGTAGTTAAATTCTTAACAGCCCATCAATACCAAAGAGGTCATAAGGGCCAATAAAAGTAAGTAGAACATCAGCCGAACGAAAAGGTAAAAGATAAAAGGTTTTCTCGAAAAATAAAAGAGTCTATGATTAGTTATATATATTTTTGATCAGAAAAACGGGTTTTTAGGTAGGTTAGAATTGTAAAGATTTTGGCTGTGTCGAAAAGAGATTTTTGATCTGTTATATTATTATAAAAAGTCTTCTGTTGACTGAAGGTCAATGCTATCCAATAACAAGTGTTTTACTGTAAAATGCATTAAGGCTGGTCTTCGCTTTTCAATAAAATAGAATGAATTTGAATGAATGACCAATCCAGAGACGGGTAAGGACAACATCGTCTCGGCGGTTTTCTCTATAGCTCGGATACT
>NW_018483015.1:0-2085 GCF_002113885.1 Mizuhopecten yessoensis
TAACAATAATCTACACTATTATAAACAGATACTTACCCTCCACAAGTCCCATTCCAAGATGACCAGGGATGAATCTGTTATCTCCCTGTAGTCCAACATACATGCGACTTTTGATGGTCTCTATATGATCAGCGTGAGTAGCGTCTGTTCCTGTTAGTTTTAAATCACAGATTCAGACTTACCATATTGTTATTGATTAATAAGTTTTTTAAATTTCATATATTGATGAGTTTTGTGTGATTGAAAATATGCTTTTAAGACTGAAAACTTGTTATTTGTTGGATAAATTTAAATGAAGGTCTATTATCATGAGATAAACCAGGCAAGCTAGTATCAAACAGTGCTTTATCTGTGGCCTTCAAAGTTTGTTATCAAGTCAAACTTATTTAAACTTTAATACCAAGCTTACACTACAGGCTAATTTTGTATGGAAAAAATTCAACTTGATTTAATTTTTTGATTTTTTAAAAAGTTGTCCCAGGTCATTTATTTGGAGCAACAAATTTAATATCTAAGCAAGAGACAGGCTTAATATCACTTCTCTAGGCCAAGAGGACCTTAAAATAAAGCTTCTGCTGTTTCTTATGTCTGATCCATGTGACAAAGATAGCAAGTCAGAATCATTTATTCAAACAAACTTGATAGCCCTTTACATCACCAAGTTACAGGCCATTCAGCATTACTCTAAAACCTCATGTAAGTTTAGAAGTTGTTATCTCATAACGCTGTGACCTTGAATATGGGTCAAGGTCATTACATTTTCATGAAGTTTGTAGCACTTCATGCCGCCATACAGGCAAAAGGCCCTCAGGTTCGAAAGTTGAAGTTGTTTGAGTTTTTTAACAAGTTAGACCCTTTTAACCTTGAATATGGGTCAAAAATATTTTGATCACGACGCAACAATAAATTTCAGCAAGCTACTTGCCAAATATCATGACTTTAGGCCATTTAGTTGCGAAGAAAATGTTTAAAAGAACAAGATGTCAAATGGGCCTGTAAACATTCATTTTGTTTATGTGGCCTTTCTTTTCACGAACTTCCCATCACAACCTACATTCAGCAAGGAATAGCTAATTATAGACACGAGGTATTTCGTACTTAAGTCTTTGTAGTATTTTCACAAATTTGACCCATATGGCCTAAAAAGTGGGTCAACATCATCATTTAAACAAACTTGATAGGCCTTCATCCCTGCATACCAATGACCAAATGTCATCATCCTAGGTCTCTTGGTGATTCAGAAGAAGCCATTTAAAAGTTTTAACAAATTTGATTCCTATGATCTTGAAAGTAGGTAAAGTTCATTCGTCATTTACTTAATAAGCAAACTTGGAAGCCCTTCATCCTAGCATGCTACTGATTAGATATACCACTCTACTAGACCTACTCTTTAGTCAGGAGTCGTCTAAAGTAACAAGAGATCCAATAATATATAAAAGACCTACCAATGCCATGTTTGTCCATCAAAGCAATCAAATCAGCCTCTGAGAGTAAAGATGGAGGGCTTGTTTCTGATTCAGTCATCTGCAGAAATAAAAAGTACTGGTAAATTCACCCGAATCAAATTGTTTCTCTGGAAAAAACATAAATGTAAATTAAGTAATGTGTCTCTTAAATTCAAATATTAGGTTTGGTTTTTGCTTAAAACACTTACCAGATCTGGTTAACAACTAGTATACTACAATTTAACAAACATGGAATACAAAAGTGACAAGATGTTTGCCAAATTTATCTCCCCTTATGAAGGACATGTAGCTATAAATTTAGTCTATTATTGAGGTTTGGTGTAGCTGTGCTGTTCAAAAGGAGGGAGATAGAATTGGATACTTAAAACATAGCCATAGGCGTTATATGATCCCATAGCAGAGTTATTGCATGGAACCCAATAAAGGAATTATAAGTTAGTATCCTCATTAACTCATTCACCCTTACATATTTAAACTGTAACGTAAGGTTCAAATGTGGCTTTAGGGGTGAATGGGTTAAAATATTGTCTAAAATTTGCAAAAATACAAATTTTGTTGAAATTAAACCACTTAGTTACAACAAGGAAACCAGGTGTAAGAGAAGGACCGGCTCAAGGTA
>NW_018483016.1:0-2087 GCF_002113885.1 Mizuhopecten yessoensis
TGGTTTGTTTCGAAGCTGTATGGAATATCAAGAACGCAGCAAAGTTATTAATTTTATCGGACCGCTTACAGTAGATTACTTGTTTATCTAGTAACAAACATAAATGATAGCTGTGACACTTTCCACAGGGACAACTACGGTATATTCTACGCAATCTCGCGTCTGCACACTACAAGCAGAACTATTGTACACTTTGTTGTAGGTACAGCGCATCTAATTCTGTGAGTTCTATAGGCAGATGTGTTAAGGTCTCATGAGAATAGTTTCATTTCAGACACTAGCATGTTTAAAACGTTTGTTAAGTTGACAAGTACATTTAGGAATGTCAATGGTGTTGTGCTATCTGATGATAGCTACCACAGGAAGTACCTCATGTATAAACCAGATATTGGCATTATTGACATCTTGGTATTCCCATGACGATTTTGACTGGAGGCTGTCCACTCCGCATGATATACATGTTTGGATGCACTTTGAGAACACTTTATGATTCAAATCCAGTTCGGAACCATATCGATTGCGAGTGTTCACATTTCGGCAGCTATCGATTGTGTGTTCATATATTCTCTTGACAACTTCTGTGTTCATGTTCAGGATAAGGTCATGACACCATAGACAATGCTTTGTTGACATTAGAAATATCCCTTGAATTGAAAATCGAGCTCATAGATCAAGATTTTATACATAATATTTCCAGTATCACTAAAAACTAAAACTATATTGTTCCATTGTTGAATTAGATAATGCGTTTAACTAAATTTAAGACGCAAGCACAAAACATTAATATCTGAAAGGTTTGTGAGAGGAAAAGAATGCACTACTTTTTGTCGCGGATGCACGAGAGAGAAAGAGAGTAAAGTGTCCACTGACTAAATAGAACAATAGTTAAACGCTACAAAAACAATTGAAGATATTAAACTGAAACATGTTCAAGCGTTAGTGTCAATATCTGCATTAAATAATGAATCCTGTGAATTTGGACTAACCAATTCGATGGCTGCTATGTCACTCCTTCTCGTCACGTGACCTTTTCTAGACATCTCCACTTTTTCACCTATACATATGTAGGCGTCATACAGGCGTCATAGAACAAACGCTATACTCCAGGATAAACAGTTACTTTGCTTAACATTTCCTCTAATAAGACTTTACCTCCGTTACTTACAAATAAGCCAAAAAGTCAGGAAGTACATATTTCTTTCATGGAAGGAACAAACACTTCAGACGAGTAATGAAGCTGTCCTATAGCTTCATTTGAAAGGGTTTCATGCTTGTTGTAATGAATTTGCAAATTCCGGCAAATTTCATAAAAAATAATAACTTAGTTCTCTACCGTAGTAGCAGTCACCTCTGTGTAATCTTAATATTTTGTTTTCATTTCCAATTCACAAAACACATTATGCCTTAGGCGTGAAAGACTGAAATGACAAATATAAAATCTGTATCGATTCTGGGGAAAATGTAAGATTTCATCATTTTCAAACTGCTATCAATCTTAATCTCAAACTGCTCGGTCCGTACTGACACTTGAGTTGGTGTATGTTAATGGTCCAGTAGGGAACGCACGTGTTTTACCTGTATCAACATTCCGTAAAAGGGATTGCTATAGATGATTAACGTGCTGCTCAATACAGATACACATAGTCGCTATCACGAGAAACGTAGATAACCTCTGCTAATGAAATGACACATACCTGAAGTAAAAAGCGTGAACCTTTTCCGTATTGATTACAGATGAGTGGTTCCTCACGTGGGTTGATAATTGCTTTTTACATGGGTTTTCAATAAAAACCGAACATGTATGCAGAATAAACCGAGATTTTATATTGCAATGAATGCATGTGAATGACATGGCGTTGTTAACCGGAAATAAGTCCATTAAATACTGTTTAGCCGGCATAGCGAAGAGTCATTACTTACGGTATAGCAGCAGGGATAACCATTGTCCTTGTTGTGTCGTGTCAGGTGTTCAAATAATTTCACGGGTAACTTGCAATTGATGATTGTGCTTTTGTGAATATCTCAAAATATATGCTGGCATTGTTTAGGGCGGTATTGTGTTTGTGAAGTTTGATTTTACGGTTTTT
>NW_018483017.1:0-2087 GCF_002113885.1 Mizuhopecten yessoensis
CCCGTGTAATATTTTTACATATGTCACTAGTGTAATATACCCTGGGGCGTCTTTCATTGGCAGTGCCAGTCAGAAATCAATTGTGACGTCATTATATGGACAATGGCATGACGTCATAAATTGTGAATGGCGCAACAAAATGTCTGTCTGCGTTTGATTAAGCTCTCTACATTTTCGCTTTTAAACCAGTCAAAAGGTAAGTTTTCTCGCAAAAGTAAAAACTCCTTAGACTCTTTTCATAAAATCTCAAATGAAATGAAAACTCATTTAAAATCCTATATATAACCCATAATTTTGCACAATGCATATGTATCAGTCTTAAGCTTTATTTTTCAATGTTTCCTATAAACCTGTGTTTTTATCCACTTAACAATAACTGAAGTTCAAAACATTATCATGAACAGTTCATGAACTTCAGATGTGCGTATCCCTTTCACTGCATGGCAATATACATGTAGGTATCTTAGGCTATATTATTACTTTGATTTTGATTGTTTGATAGTATCTACCAACAAGTGTTTTCATACCTAAAAGACATCACAGACAATATCATACTTTTGGTAACTCAAAGTCAAACATTTTGACAAACATTAGATAAATCGTGGTGTGCAGCCTAAACTGAACTAAAATATTAGTTATCCCACTTTTATTATGGTTTGAATATGCAATCAACACCAACCTAAAAATCATACTACACAGAAAAAGATTTGGCGGCAAATTGTTATTAAGATGTGTTTTGTTTTGCCAGTTTCATAAGCAAGGTCTATATTAAGATAGGTTATACTGGCAACTGTTTTCAAACAGTTTCAAACATGCTTAAACATGTTACAAATATGTGTATTTCAAAGGAGTAAATCACAATTACCTTTAGTTTTCCAGAGCTGAGCAATATCCGTAGACAAAGTACTGAGATGGGCCCTCTTGACAAAGGATGAGAGGTAGAGGGTAAAGCCAGTATCGTAACGCCTCAGGCCACTGTTCACCGTAGATACCAGTCTGTATACATCCCTGGTATTGGCAGTGTCTACAGACTTTTGTATATCAGACACATTCAGGTCGGAATGTACTCGGGAGTCCAGGTATTGTCCAGCGCCCTTGTCATACACAAAGACAGGTAGAATCCAGTAGAATGTGCTGTTCAACATATAACGCATATATACAGTAGACATCCAACAATGACCCCAGGTCTGGTAAAAAGCCCACCAATAACAGTTACAGTTCAATTGAAATGATACCAAATGATAACTGTCCTGTAGTAAGTCAATCCTAGTACTTGAGCTCAAAATCATATATCTATTGAAGACTCTGACAAAAGTACACGAACAATCAAATTGACAAAGTCACAAATAAACCAACAATTTTGTAGGAAATTCAAACATTTGTAATCAAACAGGTGTTTTGC
This sequence comes from Mizuhopecten yessoensis, assembly GCF_002113885.1. Classification (NCBI taxonomy): domain Eukaryota; kingdom Metazoa; phylum Mollusca; class Bivalvia; order Pectinida; family Pectinidae; genus Mizuhopecten; species Mizuhopecten yessoensis. Next base: position 1,403 of record NW_018483017.1, read on the forward strand.
TGAAAAACGTTACAAAACTACCAAGTGTTCATCAAATGTTAAACACAAAGACTTGCCTCCAACCACAATCATGTAACATGTTATATGTTTTCTGAATCTTTCTGCCTAAAGTACATTCATTGGTACAAAGCTATTACAACTCACCCTTTATTGCTGACCATTTTTACTTGCTCTGGTATGAAAATATTCACATTTGCTGCTGAAGAAGAGATGTAAACATTAGCCACAAGGATGAAAAAACAAAAGAGAGGCGGATAAAACATTCTATTTTCCCTTAACTCATATATTGTTCTTGTAATATCATTAATAAATGAATCAATACTATTTAATAAATAAGATGTGGAGTCATTATGTAGAATTTTATACATTAAAATTAATTTTTGTTTATTTCTTTTTTCAGATAATGTTTTCCATTCTAATTCTTTATAAAGTTTTTTAATGAGACGTTCTTCGCCGTAAACCTGTAATTATCATGGCTGCGTCTAATTGGACTGATTCGAGAAATGGTATTTCCTGTTCTGTACAATTTCCCATACTACGCTTGCATATTCTAAAATTGGCCTGATATAAGAAGTATACATTATAATAAGTGATTTTATATCTACAGATTTTTTCAAACTTCTAAGAATGTTTATTCTTTTATATGCCTTAACATAGGCTTTTGTCTGTGTTCAGCCCATTTACC
>NW_018483018.1:0-2087 GCF_002113885.1 Mizuhopecten yessoensis
AAAAAATAACGAAAATAATCACAGATTAAGATAGGTCTGCTTTAGATATTTTATATAATCCCAAAAACACAGCTCTCGAACCTGCTTTAAAAACAGTATTTACATTATAGGAATACGATGAAAAAAGGAAAGCGTATGATGTAGTGAAAAGAGATCGAGACAGCAAAATGGACTCACTGAAGCAAGCGAAAGTGCAGTTTGAGCCTCTGCAGAGAAGACTCGACGAGATTGCAGCAAAGAAAGAAAAAGCTGATTTACAAATGAAACAGAAGGTGACTAATTCAAAATAAGCTTAATTAGTATATTGCAGTTTGAAAATATTTCTGAAATTGAAATGCATGTGTTCAGATGAGAAATATTCAAGATTCATTCCCAAGTTGTGGATTGGACCAGATGTTTTATAATGAATGGAAAAATTATCAGCAATAAAATCAAAGGTTCATATGCAATATGCAGATCTTCGATTATTTCTGTGAAAAGTGTTACCCCCCCCCATTATAATTCAGGAATAAAGAAAAAACTTCACCTATTTAAACTCTATCAGGAGGACACCCAAGAGGTATACAGAAGTCCCTTAGATGTAAATCAGGTCTCCTGGAATCAGGAGTTGCTTCTTTTTCATATAGTGTCCATTGGTATCGAGAAATTTGTGTTTGGTTGAGATTAGTCACTCTTTCATATGTAGGACAATAGGTATCATAATATCACCATAACATGTCTTCTGATAAAGTTTGACTCTAACTCTTTAGAAATGTTAAAGCATGGAGTATATTTCAGACGTAGAAATGTTAAAGCATGGAGTATATTTCAGACGAACAGCCTCAGAGATTTTGCAACAAAAGCCCAGGCAAATAGCAAAGAGATAGAAGCAGCTACTGACAAGGTAATGCTGAAGCTACAAGTTATTCTGACCAGACAGAAATATTCATTTGAACTGTTTTATCATTTAAATAAATGCTTTGATCAGTTCGATTTAGCTCTCGTAGAACTCTGTAGGGAGCTTTTCAAGCAATGTTATCATTTACAAATATTCACATTAATTTGTTAAGAAAAATATCTCATCAAAGATATGTATTTTCCCGAACGCTTTACTTGTATTCATCTGGTTTTGTTTTAAAGTGAATTCTCCAAAAAAAGTTTTCATTTTGAGGATTTTGACTATTGAAAAAATAAGCTCTTTTATTTTAGATGTTTTGACCATTGAAAGTTCTTTGATATATTTTAATACTTACTGGGGGAAAATTAGCATGACAAGCAAAGATATTTGCATGAATATTTTTCCTGTCATTTTTTTCAGCAAAATGAAATTCTGGATGATTTAAACCTCAAAAAGACGGAGGAAAATTCAAGAAGAAAAAGGTATTGATGTTGATGAAAATATGATAAGGGCTATTCCAGAATAAACATTTTTGCCTGAGACCCATTGTACAAATATTACAAACAAGTACACATGACATGAATACAAATATTTTAGACCACGACACCCATATAGTTATTATTATCAGTTTGAAGTACCTCATGGCTCCCTCCCTCTCATATATATACTCTTGTCTGAAAGAGCCTCTGGCATAATGTTTCTTTACAAAATATTGGATTCACAAAAACAATTACAGAATTGTAAAATCAGTTACAGAATAAACTCCTCCAAAGCAAATATTGAACATGCATTATGATATTAATTCAGAGTTAAAAACATCTTGATTTACGGATATTGTTCGTTTTTTTATTCTTCAGAATTCAAGACCTACAACGACAGGTGGATGCTCTGCAATCTGAATATCAAAACACAGATGAGCAGGAAAATCTACAGGTATCTTGTGTGCAGTCAATGTCATATTGTGTGTATGTGTCAACATCATTTCTTTGCAACATCACTTAATTGATTTATCAGATTGATGAATCCAGTCAAATGTGTATTAGGAAGCTACACCTGAAAAGTTCAAAAGTGGTCTCTTATAAAAAGTATTGATAGAGATTAAGAGGAGCAGTTTTGTTTATAAAACAACCTCAACAAGAAAATATAGCTGTGTTATCTTTAAAAGATATTTAAGGATTGAATCCTGTTTTGTTGAGGTTTATGGGGTATA
>NW_018483019.1:0-2088 GCF_002113885.1 Mizuhopecten yessoensis
GACACATAGAACACATATAGACTATATACAACAAGAATCCCCCCCGCTACACATATAATTATTATAAAGGGGCTTTTTTATATTAAATATACTGCAGTATTATAAGGGTTATATTTTATATAGCTATTATTATTAAATGCTGCCAAAATTCTAGGGCTGGAACGGGAAGCCGAGTACCCGGATTTGGTTCGGTTACGAGTACTATCTGGTTAGAAAATCTATGTACCCGGAAACTGTCCATAAATGTAGGTCAATATTTATTGATTTTCCTGGTCAGAAATGTCGGTCCTGATTGTTTGACAGACCTTGAAAACACTCATGATCAGTATACTTGCCATACCATTGAGTGCATGTATACAATAAATTTTGAATGACATAGTATCAACTGACTTTCTGCTGAACAATGTAACTTATCATTCGTCTGTGTTCCGACCAGAACTGATGTGCAGAAATACGTGCACATAGCGTTGACATAACATGAGTGTAAAGTGAAACTCAAAAATTGCCCTGTTGGGGTTTAGCGATATGTATCCAATACATAATGATTTTGAGAATGGCAATGTTTTACAGCAATATTTACAAGAAATGGGTATTGAGTTATCTTTGTATATGCTTTTAGTGAATTGAGTTATCATATTTTTATCAAAATAAATGGCCGTATTTCATGGCACAGAAAAACATGGTTACCCTGTTTTGCTTCAGTTAAGCACACGGTTATCCGACTTGCATTAATTCTAACCGTTGCAGCCCTAAAAATTTCAGATTCATGTGGTTTTGCATAGTTAAGTGTTATCACCTTGTGACTACATCATACCATGATAAAAATTCTTAATCCGAGTCCCAGTGCATGAAATTGTTAAAAAGTTTGTACATTCTGAAATTGTTATGATTATTATACATCATGCCATGATAGAAATTCTTAATCCGAGTCCCGATGGATAAGATGATATTGATCAAGGAAAGTGTACAAGTGTGATGGGCCAGTGAGGCCTATGACCTAGATAAAAGATAACCTCGAGGACAGGTATGGAAGGTTTTATTTATACATATGCTTGCTAGTGCTATTGCCTTTCTGCCTGAGAAAACTTTCCTTTTAGCTAAATTGGCAGAATTAGGGGAGGGGGTCTCTGGTTAGTTCCACAGTGAAAGTGCCCTATACTCTCTTACCTGCTTCCAATGATGTCTGTGGCCATCTTGGTCGTGAAAGAGAGTTAGAACCTGGCTTAAACCAGTGTTAGAAAGCAAACACATTGAAGAAGGATGGGAGGGATGAAACAGATTTTAATGGTGCATATATATGAGTATGGTAACTTTCTAGCTTCACTGAATCGGTAGAGATCTTAGAGTGGACTGAGAAGCTGTGGGTCGCTGGTTTGATTCTTTGTGGAAGCCGATACTCTCTATCTGTTGCATGGGAAAGGACAAAATCATCCAACAATTAACTATGTACGTAGTTTGTTTTTTAAATTAGTGTCATATATGTCAGTTTGTGTTAAACTAGGCTAGTAGACCTATACACATGTGAAGTGATTTAAATAGTACAGGCTACTGGATCGACAACTTGTATTGGCTGTACATGTAACTTCAATAATTGATGCTAAACTTTGCTGTCAATTTATACACAACTTTTTCCTGCATTTTTCACATGCATGCTCAATGTACTAGTGATACATCACATGCTTGTCGATCGAGGTTTCATAAAATGTGCAGAAAAATGTATTTTAGAAGTGTGCAGTGTATTTGTTGACACTTTCTAAGTTTCTGCAATATGAGCAGAATGATAGTCAGTATATATATGGTTTAATTTTGCCCCATCCAGTACTGTACCATCAAGTTATTAACATATATTGTTGGAAAACATTATTACTTGAACAAATAGGCATTGAAATTTATATAAACTGTCTTTAATATTAGTCCCCCACAGGAAACCGGGGAGGGGGGGGCAGAGACTATAGTTTTGCATCATTTCCGTTCGTCCTTCTGTCTGTCCTTCCGCTATCTTGTCCGGGCTCTATCTCCTGCACTTCTGGTCACTGGAACTTTATACTTAGGGTATGGGTTCACCTTGGTGAGGCGGTGTGTCGTATA
>NW_018483020.1:0-2088 GCF_002113885.1 Mizuhopecten yessoensis
AGAAGTCAGAGTATGGAGCATAGACGATTGGCAGAGATTCTATTTTGTCTGTTGAATCCAGTCAAATCGACAGTATTTCATGGTCTAGATATTGATCAGCATGGTTGACCAACTCTACAAAGATGCGAGCCCTCAACTCATCAAAGTAATCTTCCGATCCATATGCAAAAAGACTTCCAGTTCTGGGTAGACAGTTACCATTGCCGTATACCTTGATAGGAAAAACAGCCACATCATAATCGGGGATGTCATCTGGCATTTAATCATCTGTACTATCTCTTTCTTTAAGGCAAAGATAGAAGAAGGAACATGACCAATTGGAAAGTACTGTTTCAGAAACAATTCCTCGTCTTCACACATAGCTTGCAGTTGGTTGAAGGTTGTGCATAGCTGTATGTCCTTCAAAAAGACTTTGGCAATATTCCTTTTTGTCTCCAGATCCCTCCTCCTGTTGTGAATTCTTCTGTTGTGATCCCTTCTGCTGTTGTGATCCCTTCTTTTGTTGTGATCCATCCTCCTTCACACTTAAATCAACTTCTATCGATGGATATGTTTGGGATAACTGTTCATTTAAAGATAAACATCCATGTCCTGTCCCTGCTGCTGGACCTTCCTTGTCAGTAATCAAACATTTTCTTTTCTTTGTCCTTGGCGTGTTCTCCGGTGGCCTTTTACATGATTCCTGTGTCACTTTCTGTTTTGGTGCTTTCTCTCCCCGTCTTCGTGTTTTTGGATGTTGTAATTTCTTTCCAACCGTCTGTTTAACAACAGTGTGTTCCCTCCATTGATTAACAAAGTGTTTATTTTTGCATTCATGCTGATTTGTTCCACCATTTACACAACTAATGCAAATTTTTCTTGCTTTGATTACTCCTGGTTTCATCGACTGCACAGAGTGCAACTGCTGTGTTCCTTTACTTGTCTTTAGCACCCTTTTGGTTTCTGGTATTTCGATTGTCGCCTCATATCAGGACAATCGTTTCTTGTGCTCGCATCTCTTACTTGTGTCAATCAAAACGGTCTCTGCAGAAATGGTAGCAATCTTGTGCATTCTGATTAACTCCCTATCGAGTCTTAACATACAGCTTTTTTCACAACTCCGCCAAGTGTGTCATATGGTCCCTTTCCGTGTCTTGAGCTAGAATAATCTCTTTCAATTATGTTACCATCATTGTACTTCGTGGTTGAATGCTACTCCACGGTCCCTGATATGGATTTGTATATGGTTGTTGAATTGGCTTACAGCATGACCATCCTGCTTGTTATCTGGAGATATGAACACTATTGAATATTCTACTGTGGCACTCTAACAAGAAGGACAGGTGTAATAAGCGACCATTGGGTGTAAGGTTATTTGCTGATATGCATAGTATGCTGACTGGATCTCATCTTGGTATGACCACTTGCAGTTTTCAGAAAAGTCCGCTACTGTTAGCAACATGTTTTCGGGTAGTGATACTTTCAAATCTTTGAAAGCGTTGTTTTGCCATTTGGCAGATGTTCAGTCAATCTATGTATGTGCCTTATCAACCACCTCTGAAATGCAATCTTGCAATGTACCTGATTTCTCTACCAGCACCTTTCTTTTAATGGTCTTTCCTGTGCCGTCTGTAAGTGATCCATTTTCCATTATTTTTTTACATTTGAATTGCTTGTTTGATACTGATGTTAGCAATGGAGTAAACACTACTTTAATCTTGGATAAACCACAATGGACACAGCTCCTTCGGATACAATATATATCATTGTATTCATTTGTTTTCTTAAGCATGCTAGCACTGCATACTTCATATTGGTCCTTGATTTCCAATGACACATTTTCTCGGTTTGCAGTATCTTTTAAAACATGTAGCAACATTTGCACAGTATTCACAGTGCACTGTGCTGTTGTTTGATTAAGGACCACTGTCTGCACAAGGGTCTTTGCACTTACTGTACGTCTTCCTGGTAGAGCTCTCGACTACTGTTGATAGTAATCTTGAACTGATTGTTTTTGCTCAGCAACTGTAGTGACTATCTACACTCGATTGGTCTTTACAATAGGATATGATATATTGTGCAGCCAATTTGTTCGATTTTGATGTATTT
>NW_018483021.1:0-2089 GCF_002113885.1 Mizuhopecten yessoensis
GCGTTCACTGTTAAATTATATTCACTGTAAAGAGACTTGATTTGAAGAGAAAGGAAATCTTCAGTAGATTTGTTTGTGAAATCAGAACTGGAGTGCCCTGTTGCTCAAGTTTCTAGGGTTCCAGACAACCCAGCTGGTAATACTGGAGCGGGAGCTGATAGGGAGTCAAGTAGCTGTTTGGGGAGTAAGCCCCTAGGGAGCTGTGAGCCCTATACATAGATAAAGCCAGTGGTCTACATATACAAACAGTGGTGTACACATTTAGCATCTGTACATTGCTGCCCAGAGCGTATGTGTGTGTGTGTCTGTCAGTGAAGCCTGCTTGAGCCTCCCGAACTGGATCTTGATATTTTCAAATTCTTAGTGGAGATAACAGACCCTTGGAGGAATGTTCACTGCAGTGGAGTCTCAGCGTTGAGACATTGATGTGTTGTATTTTTCGGAGTTCCTCAGCCTGTTAGATTCACTGGGAGAGAAGATATACCCGATTCTATATCAAGATTCTGAGTGGGGAAAAGTTTCTACGACCCTGAAGAAGGAAATTCGATACATCCACAACTAAGACATGAGGTTTGCTGACTCTAACCTTGCATGTTTGGCCCCTGTGTTTTGATTATAACTCCTCCCCGCCTGTTTTTACCCCACCCAAACCACAGATACACTTTCCAGTAGATATAAACATGGCTTCTCTGATCTGAGTCGGACCAGCTATCTTGCCATCTGTAGCAGGCTGAATTCTATGGATCACATGAAGGCATATCGTTTTACCCCCAGAAATGCTTTGAATTGATATTTCCAAGGAAAAGTTTTCAATCTTGCAAAGAGGAAAAAGTGCTGACTGCCAATTCCAGAACCGACCTATCGAAGGAATTTTCGAGCTAAGATCGATTCTTTCTTATTCGGATTTAAACTAGCAGAGATACCCAAAAGTGTTTTCCCCATTTCTTTTCCAGCATTTTGGAGGCAAAGTCCTATTTTTTTGTTAACCTTTTCACTAATATTTCGCCATGGTTCTTGTCACCAACAGTTTCCTCATCAGCTTCATGGTGGACGCCCGTGGGGGCGCCATGAGGGGGCGTCGACACTCTGGGGTCCGGATCATCATCCCCCCTAGAAAAGCCTCCATGCCCACCCGCGTTACCTGTCGCCTGATCAAGAAGGAAAAACTGATGCACCCCCTCCCCATCAACGAGGGTGAGGCCCTCGCTGCCAGGATCCTTGAGATGGGACCAGTAGCTACCAAGTTCCTAGGGTGAGTAACGTTACATTTACTTTAACTTACAAAGAAACTTGTCTAAATTGGCAACTAAAGCAACATATATTCCTTACAAAACAGACCTGTTTTGGATACAACAACATTCAACATAGCTCAAAATTTATTCAGTGAAACTGATAGTAATGTCTAGTTTAGACAGGTTCTTCTAAGTAAGATAGCTGTCAGTTAAGACAGGTTAAATTGTACACAATTTTTCACTTGGAGCCTGTGGCTACCAACGTGGATTCAAAGTTCCATAGATTAAACAACATTTTAACAAACCTCTTTAATCCGACCCCTGATCCCATCAATATACAGTGCAACCTGTCCTCAAAAGACCTCCACAAAAGCTCATGCAAAATGACCAGTCAGATAAAGCTATAGACAAGATGTTGTAATATACAGGTTTTCATCATCTGGTTAAGTGGTTTTGATATTGAAATAAATCAACATTGATAGAATTATGCTTATTGATGTCAGATTAGACAGGGTTGTTGAGAGAATGTCATGTCACATTGGACAGGTCTGTGTAGACAATCTTGAGTTAGATTACACAGGTTTGTTTGGAGCATAAGCATCAGATAACACAGGTCTATTGGAATAATAATAAGGGATCATAATAGACAGGATTATTGGAAGCAAGAGTAGTCAGATTCAACAGTTAACCTATTAGTGACAGGTTGAAAGAGTTTAAAAAGTGACATGCAACAAAGAAGATTAATGTACCAGATTGATTTTACCAGGATTTAAATGTTATTTTTAAGGGAGGAATCATTTGTAGCTATGGTTACAAGGATTAGGGTCAGTCAGCCATTTGTTTACATACGGCTCGGG